>NW_007810842.1:0-979 GCF_000696425.1 Galeopterus variegatus | reverse complement strand
TTCCTCACCGCCCCTCCCCGCAGCCCCTCCGCTGGCTGCCTTGCAGTCTACCTCTCTTCCTCCCTTCCCTCCTTTCTCCCCCTTTCACAGCCACGGGGCATTTTGGGGGGCTGGTTGAGAAGGGGGAGCAGAGGGCTGCTGCCCGATGCACAGTGAGGGCTGAGAGGGCTGGAGCGGTGCCCGGCAGCCCAGCCTCAGGGCTCCAAGCCCACTTGCCTGTCCTCCTCCTGCTCCCCCTCCAGGCTCTCGTCCTGAGGGGGCTCCCCGCTGTCCGAGATCCCCTCGGCCCCCCAGCGCTGCTGCTGCTGCTCTGGCTTCTGGGACCAGTCGCCAAAACCCTCATCCTCATCCAGTCCAGGGGCCTCCGAGGGCTTCGGGCTGAGGCTGAAAGAGTGGCACAGGGGGTTGTGGCTGGGCCCTGCTGCCACGTGGGGAAGGCCCACGCTCCTCGGCCCCGGAGCACGCTTGGCCCTCACTCCCCTTTGTTCAGACCAGTGCGGGACACCCTGTCTGCCACAAAGGTGCCTCCTTGTGCTGACGCTGTGTCTCCCCTATAGGCAGAGAATCCTGAAGGGCAGAACTGTGTCTCCATCATCAGTCTGGAGCTGCCTGAGAGCAGGACGGTGCCTCCCCCATCAGTGTAGGGCTCACTGAGGACAGGGCTGTGCCTCCCCCATCAGTCTAAAGCTCCCCGAGGACAGGGCTGTGCCTCCCCCATCAGTCTAGGGCTCACTGAGGGCAGGGATGTGCCTACCTCATCAGTCTGGGGCTCCCCGAGAGCAGGGCCGTGCCTCCCTCATCAGTCTGGGGCTCCCCGAGAGCAGGGCTGTGCCTCCCCCACCAGTCCGGGGCTCCCCGACAGCAGGGCCGTGCCTCCCCCACCAGTCTGGAGCTCCCCGAGAGCAGGGCTGTGCCTCCCCCACCAGTCTGGGGCTCCCCAAGAGCAGTGCCGTGCCTCCCCCACCAGTCTGGGGCTCCC
>NW_007810841.1:0-979 GCF_000696425.1 Galeopterus variegatus | reverse complement strand
AACTTCAGGATATAGGACTGGGCAAAGACTTTCTGAATAAGGCCTCAGAAGCACAGGCAACAAAGGTCAAAACAGACTAATGAGATTATATCAAGCTGAAAAGCTTCTGCACAGCAAAGGGAACAGTCAACAGAGTGAAAATACAACTTACAGAATGGGAAAAATATTTACAAACTGTACATCTGACAAGGAATTAATATCCAGTATATATATGAAGAACTCAAACAACAGTAAAAAACAAAACAAAACAAATAGTCCAATCAAAAAATGGACAAAGAAGCTGATAGACATTTCTCAAAGGAACACATACAAATCGCCAGCATGTATTTGAAAAAACGCTCAGCATCACTAATCCTCATGGAAATGTATGTGAAAACCACATTGAGATATCATCTTACCCCAGGTGGGTGGGCTATTATCAGAAAGACAGAGAATAAGAAATGCCAGCAAAGATTCAGGAAAGAGAAGTTCTTCTGCTCTGTTGGTGGAACAGTAAATCAGTACAGTCATTATGGAAAACAGTATGGAGGTGTCTCAAACAACTGCAGATAGAGCTGTCAATACGATCCAGCAATCCCACTACTGGGTACATACCCAAAGGAATGGAGATCATCATATGGAAGGTATACCTGCACTCCCATGTTCATCACAGCTCTATTTACAATAGCCAAGGATTGGAACCAACTTAAATGTCCATCGTTGGATGACTGGATACGGAAAATATAGTATATATACACAATGGGATGTTACTGAGCCATAAAAAAAGAATGAAATTCTGTCATTTGCGCAACATGGAAGAGCTTGGAGAAAATTATGTTAAGTAAAATAAGCCAGGCGCAGAAAGAGAAAGAGAAATGCCACATGTCCTCATTCATAAGTAGGAGCAAAGAAGTGGGGGGCGGGGGGGCAAAGAGAGAGAAAAGAAAAGAGAAAGAAAAGAGTCAACAATCACAGTAATGTGTTGAACTGTCAGAAGGAC
>NW_007810840.1:0-979 GCF_000696425.1 Galeopterus variegatus | reverse complement strand
CCCATTTCTCCTTGATTGTGATCTTTGATGTCTCCCCACCTGCTAGCCTTTCCTGTGCATGTAAGACCCAGAGACAAAGGCCCTGTCCATGTTCCCGTCCTCATGGCGTCTTCCCTGCACATCTGTGCCCAGCCTCACAGGCCAGTCCTTCCCCATGCCAGGCTCTCTCCAACCTTCACGCTCTCACACACGCTCTTCCTTTGCTAGTGTGGTGCTAAAACACCATGCTCTAACCAACTGAGCTAACCAGCCAGCCCCTGGGAGCTCCTACTTGTCCTTCATGTCCCATCTTAAGTGCCATCCCCTAATGTCTGGGCCTCGCCTGCCAGATTTTATGCCCTCTTCACTCTGGCTCCCGAAGCACAGCAAACCTACATGGGTTCTCATAAAAGCCACAGGTACTTATCACACACCAGGAACTCTGCTGAGCGCATTGAATCCATAACCCAGTAAGATCGGTCCCACTGCTAACCAACTTACAGATGAGGAAAGTGAGGCCCAGAGAGGCTTTATGCCTTGACCAAAATTACACGGCTACAGTGGCAGATCTGAGATTTAAGCCCCAACCTCTTAAACCATCCCTTTTTGTGCCTCAAAGCACATGAATACTGCTTAATTGCATGTCTCCATCAGTAGCTCCAAACCTGGCTGTCCTCAGTGTCATGAATTCCTATAATTTCACATTGCATTGGCATTTTTTTTTCCTTTAAATTTTTATTTTGTCAGTATACAATGCGGTTGATTATTATGGCCCATCACCGAAACCTCCCTCCCTCCTCCCTCTCCCCCCTCCCACCCAAGAATATCCTTTCCGTTTGCTTGTTGTAACAACTTCAAAAAAATTGTAGTTGTTATATCTTCTCCCCCCGCACCAGTTTTTTTTGTGTGTGTGAGTGAATTTATTTATTTATTTTTAGATCCCACCAATAAGTGAGAACATGTGATATTTCTTTTTCTCTGCCTGACTTGTTTCACTTAA
>NW_007810839.1:0-979 GCF_000696425.1 Galeopterus variegatus | reverse complement strand
AAGAAAAACAATTAAACATTGTAGACTTGTTCAGACCTTCATATCATTAAAGTCAAAACTCGTTCTACAAGATAAGTGGACAGCCAGTAGTTTCTCTAAGACAGCAATTTGGGCATCCAATGGTATTTTGCGTATGAAATCTTTCATATGTCATTGACACAGGGCATGGTTATCAAATCTAGGGACATTCAGTAGGCCCATTTTCAGTCAGTTAATTTCTTTGGAACTGTAGTTTTAAACCCTGTTGAATCATGAGAATCTGCTCTAAGGCTTGTTAAAAGACACAGACCCTACTAAATCAGAATTTCCATGGACAGAATGTGCCACAGAGAAAAACCACTAGTCCAGGTTTTCTTAGAAATTCAAAGGAAAATGTTTTTTCAAAACTCGAAATATATGATAGCTAAACAGGTACGTATATCACAATTTTAAGTTTTTTTCAGGTAGGCTTTACAGAAACGTTCTTAATATACCTACTACCTTGAATGGAAATAAGATATCACTATCTAAGCCTGTCAACCATCAATTTATAATTAATAAAGAATGTTTATATGGTTCATATGTTTCTCCTCATAGTAATCTAGAAGGTCAATATTATTATCGTTCCCAGTTTATTTCAGAGTGGTTAAGAGGAGGTAAACACGTAGCAGAAAGAACATGAGCTATAGATTCACACAGACCTGAGTTTGAACCCAGCTGTGCCATTTCCTCATTATGTGGCTTGGGCAATTATACATTCAGTGTCAGGTTTCTCATGTAAAAAATTAAAAAAAAGAGAACTAAAAATAGGAGAACTATTCCCTCCTGGTAGGTTTAAGATGTATGTAACTCAAGTTTCCCCAGTCCTCACCAGCTAATCAGTATGAATATACAATTAATTTTATGTAACCTTCATATTCTTTACATTTTTATTGACATTAGTGAAATTCAGTGTATGTTATATTGGCCTGACTTATCTAGCTGTGACGATAGGAGTACA
>NW_007810838.1:0-979 GCF_000696425.1 Galeopterus variegatus | reverse complement strand
TGCTAAGAAACTGATTCAGATGCATGCTAAAGTTTATGAACCATTTTGCTAACTCATGCAGAACTCAAGGCAGCACTCTTTGTTCTACAGATAAGAAAACTGAGGCCCAGAGAGTGATTAAATAACTGTAGCAAGTAGCACAGCTGAACTTAAACCTAGGTAGTCTGACTCCAAAGTTATCTTAGAAAAATGATCTGCAAGTCAGATAACAAGCACTGAGCCAACAGAACTGCTGAGGTTTATCTGAGTATGCTGACAACTAGGTTTTGTGTGGAAGAAAGCAGAGAAAATGTAATTATTTTTTATATTTACATACATATTAAAACATTTGTGCCACTTGAAGCAACATTTAGAGAAATATAAGCACCTTTGGTACCACTTGGCACTTTCCCACCAAATTCCAACTGTGAACAATCAGGTGGAACCTCATGCTTAGATCTGTTTCTCTTAGCATCAGAGCAACACATTGCAGACCCAAGGCTCTAACTGTACATTGAGAATCTGCAGCAGTTTTGATGCTGAGTGTGTTTGTTGGTACCTTTGGCCATTTTTGTTTGCTTGTTTTTTACTTTCTCTGAGAAGACCTGACTTGAGCCTCCTGAGTACTTGTCCTTCTAACTCTGGTTCTATTTGCAGTTCTGAGTTTGAGTTTCCAATTGCTTTTGAAAACATATCATAATAATGGTAATATTAGTAGATAACAGAGTAGCTGTGCTTCTCTGTACACGAAAGTTCCACCAGCACAGACTGGTAGTTTATGTTCATTGTTGTATGCCCAGCACATAAAGTGTTGACAAGCACATCCCAGGTGCTCAATAAATGTTTCTTAGTTGAATGAATGAATGAATGAATGAGTGAATGAATGAGTGGTTTCTTCATTCTGATTTATCAGCTGGATCCCATACATCTCCCCTGAATTGGTAGGTGAAATGAACCTACAATTGATTAATGAACAAACTCTGCTGATGTCCTGCTATAT
>NW_007810837.1:0-979 GCF_000696425.1 Galeopterus variegatus | reverse complement strand
TCTCAACTTCTTATTATGGCAATTGGTGTAGATGACATCATCTAGAGGCTTCCTAATTGCAAAAGAGAGAGCAGCTTCTTTGTGACAATAATCTGTGGCCTGGTTCTGGGAGTCATTCCTGAAAACACAATTTTGAATCAATATCTTCAGCCTTCTTGAGGACTCTATAAGCTGTTTCTGTTTTTCTATCATTTTTCTACTTGTATGAGTTGATTATATATTTTGCAAAAGTCCTCCCATTTTTTGTCCCACATAATTATTAGAATAAACATTGTAGCCCAAAAAGTAAAAAATGGAAAAAGGAAAGAAAAAAAAATATTGCAGTTTACTCAGTATCCTACAGAAAGAATTTAGGGCTTTTATTCTTGAAGTAAGTCACGGTTGGGAAGGAAGGTACGTAATTTTCTATGAATAGGCTTTTCTGCTGTTAAAGCCCTCCGTAAGGCTGCATTTAAGAGGGATAATGATCAAAAAAAGGAGAAGCAGTCATTTATTTCCTCTTACCTGCGAAGACACAAAGTGAAAAATAAAATAATGGGTAAACTTCATAGTAAGTGTGCGAATAACCCTCTACTATGATTGTGACTTTTGAATTCATTTAGCAATTTAATGAGCTAATTTATATATTTAGCTCTATGTCAAGTATTCTACAAGGTAATATTAGTCTGAACACATTGGCTCACTTCACAAAAATAGAGTCAGTGTCTCCTTTGGCTTTAATATTTTCATGAAGGGGGAAATATTTTCCATGAAGGGGGAAAGAGTTCACCTGTATCCAAATACCCACAGAAATTAATAAGTTCTTTGTGAATGAACTTATCTCCTCTACATTAACAGATCTCTCATTTTAAAGTGAAGCGCATGTCATAAAGTAACTATTCATAAAATAGCTATCTGTATATTCTTAAATTATTAGGTCTATTCAAAGTTGAAAAATATATTTTAATTAACTTCAAATGTAGTTTTCTGATTAACATCC
>NW_007810836.1:0-979 GCF_000696425.1 Galeopterus variegatus | reverse complement strand
TATGGAATACTACTCTGCCGTAGAAAGAATGAAATACTCCCATTTGAAACAACATGGATGAGCTTGGAGAAACTTCTATTGAGTGAAATGAGCAAAGCACAGAGGGATAAATACTGCATGTGCTCACTCATATGGGGGAGCTAAGAGAGAAAGGAAGGCAGGAAAGAAAGAACACAGTAGTGCTGTGATCCAATAGAGGGAGGGAACATTCCTAGGGCTACAAATTGGAGTGGAGGGGCTTGGGGGAGGGGGAGGTAGGTTGGGGGATAATTGGGTGGGGACAAAGGGTGCAAAAGTAATTTCTGGTAATGGGTATGCCCCAGTATGAATCTGGCCCTCACATCATGGGCAGGAGAGGGGACAACCAGCTTTGTATCTTAAGAATATTCATGATAATAATAAAAATTAAAAAAATAAAAATAAAAATAAAACCCCTCCAAACCATGCCCATGACCACTATTTTTAATCTATTCGCTACAGCGTGGTCCTATAATCTAATCACCTGTTCAAGGCCCTACCTTCAATTACCATAATAGGATTTCCCACCTTCAATTGTTACAGTCGGGATTTAAGCTTCAGTGAGGTGGAGGTGGGGGGGTAGGGGGGCGGCACCCAATCTACAGCACAGCCCTTCCTGACCCCTAGACTCGGTCTATTCCCCTGAATCTCCAGCTTTTTATCCTTCTCAAAATCTATTATACATTATTGCAATTCTTTGTTTAAAGTCTATCTTCCCCAAAGGAGAAGACCATATCTATCTTTTTCAGTACTTGGTACATGTAGGCACTTGATCTCTATTTGTTGGATCAGCAAATGGTCAACTGCCTCTACTTTGGAGGACATTCTCATCTTTAAAGCTTTAGAGGAACCAGAGTGGTATTTGAGGAGAGGAGACATGGGGTGACCAGCTTAGTCAACTCTACTCTTGGCCTTTGAGGACTCACTTTTCTTTCTTTGGATCCTTCTCTTCATGCCTTCT
>NW_007810835.1:0-979 GCF_000696425.1 Galeopterus variegatus | reverse complement strand
TACTAGCCGTGTGGCTTGGTTTCTCCAGAGGGAGCATGATGAAGTCAGTACGTGTGGGGTTTGAAGTCAGGCACGCGAAGATTCTGGTCCCCTTGTTCTCCGTCCAGGTGTCTGGGGGTGGGGGCAAGTCTTCCCTCCTCCCTGACCCTCAGATGTCTCATTTGTGAAGTGGAGATGAACATTCTAACCTCACAGGGGTGAGACACTGTGCAGTTAGGAGAGAGACATCTTGTCAAGTGGCACATGGTAGGTGTGTGGTCTGTTCAGCCCCTCCCTATAAAATGGAAGTGACACCTACCAGGCTGAGGCTCTAGGTGGGTGTGGGGATCCATCCTGATAGTGAATGGAAGGCCCTGGGCGCAGGGTTCTGGGTGGGTCATTGTTGTTGGAATGTCACTCACCAGCTGGGCCCGTGGTGCTCCCCACCAAGCAAAGCCAGCTAAGCCTTTCCCACGGCCAAAGTGGGTTCAGTTTCACCACAGGGCCCAAGGCAGGCGTTTCAGGAAGGGGCCCTGATCTTCTGTGTGTGAAAAATAAACAGCTCTCCATCTGAGCTGACTTCTGCTTGGGAGGTACGAAAGCTTCCTGCATGATCCATCCACAGACAGCAGCAGTGGGGTGGATATCCAGGCGGCTGGCCTTGGCCCCTGGGATGGGCTTCCAGCCTCCCTCCCTGGCCTCTCACCTTTGCTCAGACATCTATAGAGGCTTCAGCCCCAGACTAGTTTCTTCAGGATACAGCGTCCAAGGAGACCCAGACTCTGCCTTCAGGGTTCTCCTGTCTAGAGCACTGTGCGCTCTAATAGAAGGAAGTGTGTATGGGGCAGAGGGGCTGTGTGGGGACACATGGCAGGGGACCAAACACTGTCTGGGGTCTGGGAGGTGATCAGGAGAGCTTCCGAGAAGGGGAGACCTCTGAAATGAGATGGAAGAAGGGGGAGGCATTGCTTACCGCAAAGGGGCAAGTTACTTTCCTGAG
>NW_007810834.1:0-979 GCF_000696425.1 Galeopterus variegatus | reverse complement strand
AAAAAAATAAATAAATAAAGATTGCTAATATTGTTAACTATGCAATTTACTAGTTTGTGAATTGATCAAAACATCTACAAACTTGGCCCTATGACTAATATTCTAAACTGTAATTTCTCAAAGAAATATGCTCGTGATGCTCTGGTTTCCAAGTTAGACCTCAATTGTGTTCAAGAAAGAAGTGCATATATGGCAGACCCAGATCTCACCCCACAGCACATATAATCTTCATATTTTTAATGCCCAAAAGATAGGAGCCAAAACTGAACACAAAACGCCTCAATATTCAAGATTGGCACAACATATTTATGTGTGTCATTGCTGGAGAAAGTTATGTTTATAGTAAAGTAGAGGAGTCTAAATTAGGAACACACTAAGATTTCCTTTTTTTTCTATTTTTTTCTTGTGTAACACATGACAGAAGAAACATGTTTTTAATTTTAGGATTTCTCTTTGTTGAAGTAAGTTGCGACAACATCACTTTTATAGTCAACTGGATTCCATGTTAGTTTTCAGGAATGGGACTTCTATGTATTTTGATATTGACACTGCCAAGAATATTTGTAAAGCTCAGTTAAAGAAGAGATCCTTTCTTTGCATGACTCTGTAAAGCAAACTATGAAGACCCACTCTAAATGAAAGACTTATTTTAGGACCTACTGTTAATAGAGGAAAAGAGTATATTGGATAATTTGTGTAAACGTTTAAAATATAAATCTCATTGATTTGCTTATTAAGTAAATAATGGAGCTGAGCAAGAAACACCATGTAACACTGTGCTAAGAAATATACATCAGAAACAGAAGAAAAAACTTTTCAAGTAAATTTTTATCACGTACTACTTTCTGCAATATTAATTATGTGGTTTTTAAAATAAAATATTGGAAACTAATGTAAAAGGAACTGGCAGTGTTTAATAACCTCAACTCACAGAGTTTAAACTCACTGAGTTTAATTTCATTCTAATTGGGGTATCTGA
>NW_007810833.1:0-979 GCF_000696425.1 Galeopterus variegatus | reverse complement strand
GTATTATTTTCCTCATCTCTGAGGGGAAACCTAACAGATATTTCTGTTTCTTTGTATTTTTCTGTATATTCCAGTTTTTCCCCAGTAACTATGTATTATAAAAGAAAAATGTGTAATTAGAAGCCCTCAAAGTTTTAAAAGATAATACTCCTTTAATTTTCATGACATGAATTTACACTGTCTGAAGTATTTCCCTGGAAACTCAAAAGATTAAATTTTGTTCAAGAGAGAGTTTCTGTTGCAAGATTTTATTATTAACACCAAAAAAGAAATCTATGCAACGCGAACAGTCCTTTGATTCAGCTGATGAAATTCAGATATCTAAGTAGCATTGAAAAGTACATTGATTATCTCAAAAATTTGTCAAATATTCTTTAGGATACTATGGTATTGAACAGTGTGACTTTAAATCATGTTTTTGGTAGAAAGATACAGAGAGGTCGAAATGTCTGAGATCCACATTTCTGAACTTTAAGCCCTTTCTTCTCGACACTCCTTCTATAACTCATTGCTCCCAAATTGTCCTTATTCTTGACCACAGCAGCCCTTAGAGTAGAGAAGAAATAGAAAGAGTGGATTTTGGAGAAATACAGTGGCCCTTTCCTTCAATCCTTCCTGTCGATATACACAAGCCAGCATTGTTTCTTAATGGTGTAAAAATGTTGTCCCCAAACTGTCAGGGTGATGGCAATATTTCCATCCATCCATCCACCCACCCATTTATCTATCTTCCTTCCTTCCTTCCATCTATCCACCCAACCACCTATCCAAGAAAAGATTAACTGAGACTCTACAATGACCCAGGAACTATGCAATAGAACACCACTTTTAGTCCTCTATTTTTATCTGCTACATGATGGATGAAAGTCTTTCTCAATATACATACCAGAAAGCTGGTACACTGACAAAAATTCTTCCTATTTGCTCTAGAACAGCCACTTTCTAGACTCCAGAATTGTAGTGGATTGATTTATGTCCC
>NW_007810832.1:0-979 GCF_000696425.1 Galeopterus variegatus | reverse complement strand
AGCAAACTTTTCCTTTGGTTCTTGGATAATTCACTCCCAATATTCCTTAGAAGATATTCCAAACCAATCTCTTCCTTGATCATGCTATCCTGAAACTCTTGCTTTTTTACTTCACAAAGAATAAGGAGGCTATGAGGTGTGGGTGAACTGACCTATGTCTAAACCCACAGTGGGAGACTTGGTAATCTCTATCATCATATGACCTTTCTGTTCAAGGCTTAGCATGCCCATCTCCTTTGTACCTTTTTTTCTTCTGTTATTTCCTCAGGATCAACTTGATTCTCTTTTCTGCCTCCTTTCCTTTGATCTATAAATGTTCTCAAGGCTTTCCCACCTTAAAATCAATTTATCAAACAAGCAAAAACATTTTGTAAAATACCATCTGTACTTTCCCATCTCCGTGTGCCTCTTTGAAACTCCCCGTTTTGTTTCTCACAGTCAAGATTCAAGTTTATGAGGGTACTTCAAGAAGTTCATGCAAATATTTGTGTTATCTTTCAATTCTATTTTTCTACAAACTTCTCAAAGTACTTCTATATGTGTGTATTAAAAATTCTAAATTTTTCTAAAACGTATACATGTAAAACATATATGTAATATATATATATGTGTGAAGTGAAGGCTCTGTGAGCGTGTGCACGTGTGTGTATATGTATATTATCCCTCACTTCCCATATACCCCATAAATCACTGCTAACTAGTTTCACTATTTTCCTACACCACTAAAAGTACTCTGGCAAGTCACCAATGACCTATGTTCAAGTTCGGGGACTACTTTTCTGTCCTTATTTATCTGCATCCCCTGCAGTATTTGATGTTACTGATCAATCTCTCTCCTTCAGGAAATAATCCACTTCCTTGGTGTGATATTGTGATATAATAAAAAAATATATATTTGGTCTCTGCCCTTGGTTCCTGGCAAAGAGCTCCTAAAACCTTCGTAATTTCCTGACCTGTAGGGGTGCTAGGTGCATTTTTT
>NW_007810831.1:0-979 GCF_000696425.1 Galeopterus variegatus | reverse complement strand
ACCACCATAATTAAAAATGCCAAAGAACAGCAGCTGAAATATTATGGAAATTTAAATCATTTGTTGTTTGGGGGGAATTTCTGTTGTCCCTGAACAATTTAAAGTTCAGCCACCACAATATACAGAGGTTCGAAACTTCAGATCCTTCAGGGATAATGTCCCAAAGATCCAATTATATCAAACTTTCAAAAAGTCAAAGCGTGAACCACAGTTCCTCCAAAGTACTTTCAAAGAACTCTAAAAACAAAGTCTTCTCTTCCCTCATCCCCCATCAATCCTTACCTGTCTATGTCAAGACTTCTTTTTTGTGTGTGTGTGAAAGATGATGGTGTAGAATACTTAACAGAATATAGAGAGAAGATGTCCCTAGAATTCTAAACTATATTTTTGCCATTTGTGAAATTACTCCCTTGTTTTCAGAAATTAAGGGAAGAATGTTTACTTTTAAGTCACACATATATCGCTGATTTATTGATACAACAAGTGATCAGAAATTGTATTCAACATACACATAGTGAGAGGACCTTAAAACAATGAAACCTCAGTAGCAATGGGCATACCTAGTACCCAGATCTTGGTTTCTAAATACCATTCTCAACTAGAAGGAACCGTGACTTCTTGGAAAAATGGCTGTTACCAGAGCTGGAGTGGCGAAAGAACAAATATAATTTCGAGTATCTTATTGTACCAGAAACGTAGGAAGTATGCAAAGGACGATAGTGATGTATCAAAAGGTGATAGATGCTCACTCGATGAAGTTCCCATCACCAAACCTGGGACAGATTATTTTGAGCATCAAAATTAAAAAGGATAATAATGGACTATACTTAATAGAATGAAACAAAAATGCATGCATTTATCATGATATATATAAATAAATAAGAATGGAAAACTTTCTCACTGTAAGATGCCAAAAAAATAGAATGATGTTAGCAAGAAAATAATTAATCACAATTATAGGTTTTTGTAGGTAATAGAT
>NW_007810830.1:0-979 GCF_000696425.1 Galeopterus variegatus | reverse complement strand
TCTCCAATGAACATTACATTTTCTACAAATATCTGATGCTATTCCCTATACAGATTATTACAGTAGACTTCTAACTCAATGTCTGTAGGTTCAGTGTAGACTGTGCATGTACTTGGGTGAAGAAAGAAAGCAGTGAAAATGGAAAACCTGGCAGGCTTGCCTTTCTAATGTAAAGGTAGGTGAGGGCATCCTGAAGACACAATCACCTGCAGGCAACTCTAGTTTAGTGCACAGAAATTCTTTTCAAATTTATTTATTTATTTTAAATTGATATACAATTGCATGTATTTAATGGGTACAACATGATGTACTGAAGTATATATACATTGGGAAATGGTTAAATCTAGCTAATTAGCATATATATTAACTCACACAGTTATGTTATGGTGAAAAAACTTAACGTCTACTCTCAATGTTTTTCAAAAATACAATATATCATCATTAACTATGGTCACCATGCTGTACAATAGATCTCTCAATTGTATTTCTCCCATCTAACTGTAATTCCCCCCAGTTGCCCCAGCTTCTGGTGGCCACCATTCTACTCTATTTCTATCAGTCCCTGAAAGGTAAAATATCCATTTGTATTTTGAAGTAAAAGCTTTAGGTTGATTGAAATCTGCTGTCTCTAAAGTAAAGTATCGGGCTTCTTAATACACATTCAAATTAGAAGGTGAGTTTTTAAAATTAAAACTCATTCCATAAATATTTACTGTACACCAATAGATTGAAAGCTATTTGGGAACATGGAGAGAAACATAATTATATAATGTTATTAGCATTATAGTGTTAATATCCAACATTTGTACAATCCTTTGAAGTTTACAATATGCTCTCATATGCACTAAGCTATTTAATTGACATATAGCAACACGAGAGAGTAGGGGATATAGAATGAGATTGAAGCTGAAGTAAAGAAGAATAAATACTTGTTAAAGATCTACTGCATATCAGGCACGGACATCCATTCATTCATTCA
>NW_007810829.1:0-979 GCF_000696425.1 Galeopterus variegatus | reverse complement strand
TTGGATATATTACATTTTTTCATTTATATTTCTTATTTGAACCAGGTGTATGGAAGGGACTCTTTGCCCGTATCATCATGATTGGTACTCTGACTGCACTACAGTGGTTCATCTATGACTCTGTGAAGGTCTACTTCAGGCTCCCTCGTCCTCCTCCACCCGAGATGCCAGAGTCTCTGAAGAAGAAGCTTGGGTTAACTCAGTAGATAGAGCACAGCAAATATGGACTGAATCTGCTTGTTGATCAGTGTTGAAGAAAGTACAAAAGGAACTTTTATATATTTGACAATGTAGAAAATTTGCCTGTTCCTGATATCATTACTGTAGTACTCTTGTTTAAGGCAAGAATTTCAAACTTAATGTTGAAATAAACCCAACTGTTCATGATTTGTGACTTGATAATTATTTTAAAAAGTAGCTTTTTAAAGATTTAACTCTGAAATAGTTGCCATTTAGCTCAGTTGGTTAGAGTGTGGTTCTTATAACACCAAACTCCAGGTGTACTGGCCAGCCATAGATGTAAAAAACTTAAGGGTATGCAGTCCCTGTACCGGCCAGCTGCCAAAAAAAGAAAAATTGGAAAGAATTAAATATAAGTTAAGACCTCAAGGAAAAAATGCAAACTAACCATTGTTGGTTGATTATTCTAATCCCTAATAATAAGTTGTCATATGTCACAAGTATTGTCAGTCAAGAGTTACAAAACTTTGACAAAAGACAATTTATGAATAGAGATTAGAATATTTTTTGGAAACAACTAGATATTAAAAAACTTGATTTAATCATAGTTAAGTATGGAAAATATTCATTTGTGGTTATATTTCAACAAGTAAATTTCAACGTATAATCAGATTTTTGCAATATGTACTATTTAAAGTTTTTATTTATTTTTTGCTTGGCCAGTACAGGGATCAGAACTGACCTTGGTGTTATAAGGCTGCACTCAAACCAACTGAGCTAACCAGCTAGCCCTTGTGCT
>NW_007810828.1:0-979 GCF_000696425.1 Galeopterus variegatus | reverse complement strand
AAAAAAAAAAGAAAAATATTTCTCGAACAAGACACACCACAAACTAACCATAAGGAATATTGATACATATGAGTTCATTAAAATATAGAAAAAAAAGTTTATAAAGAGCTATTACATAACATTGGTTTATGTTTTCTAACCACCTTTCCTTCCTGTTTCCGTGCCAAATGCCATAAGTCACAGACAAAAAGCCACATATCTCATGTTTTTGTTGATAATGATAATTATGACAAAATGATAATTTCTATATCATTAACTTATGGTTTCATAACACAAAATCATAAAATCCTACAACAAAGTACTATGCAGCAGCAAAACTGAAGGAAGGGTAGCCATATAATTAACATCATAAATCTTGTAGGTAAGAAAAATCCAAGGTAGACTCAGGTTTTGCTACAGAGAAAAGTACCATTTATTGGGCTATACTTACAGGCAAACAAACAAGCAAAAATACAATGAGCAAGTCTCTTATCTCTTCTCTTGTTTTCCATTCTCACTCTGGAGTCCTCTTTAGTAAAACCAAACATTTTGACTATCATTGCATCTCCATATTCATGTCTCCAAATCACAACAGTATTCATTGCAGTCTGGACCAACTACAAGGACTTCTTTTGACCTGGGACTGTGTGTTAGTTTGATTTTGCTAAAGATAGGAAGTCATGATCAGCTAATTTATCTGTTATACTTTCTTGCACAGTAGATGCATGGTAAAAAAAAAAATGGAAAAGAAAAAGAAATATCCACTTAAGAGTGCATTGGCAAGACATCTATAACTATAGGGGAAAAATAAGGCTTAACTGAAAGACAATGAAAAATAAAAGTAAAATATTTGTCACTGTTGGTATAAAATACTAGTGTTGAAAGTTTTGTTATCTCTAAACAGTGATATACATAGGGATATATGATTTTGTGGAAAGCTTTATAATAAAGAAAATTTAATTTTTTGTTTACAAATAAAATTACAAATCTTTGGGGGTAT
>NW_007810827.1:0-979 GCF_000696425.1 Galeopterus variegatus | reverse complement strand
GGATGCCTCTTGCTGGAGGGTCCCAGGAAAGTTAACCACTTTGGGGCTTCTCACTGCTCAATAGAGATGGGCTTTGAGTATTCCTTTGTGTCTCCATCACCCAGGGGACGTGGGGTGACAAATCCATGGGGGGCGAAGCAACACAAAGCAACATCATTCCCCAAGCAAAAATTTATTAGAAATGTATTATAGTCAAAAATGGAAGAGCTAAAACATAAAATTTCTAAAAAAAAAAGACAAAATTTATTCCACTAACTTAGGGTATGAAAAGTTTTCTTAGGGTACAGAATAAAGGTGCTGCCAGAACAACAACAAAAAAAAATGTACACAGCACTTCATTAAAATTTAAAAATACATTTTCAAAATGGCACTGTTAGAAAGAGTAAACTGCAACCTACCAATGTAGACTTTTCATTGCAAAATATACATCTGCTAAAGAATTGTTTTCAGAATGTATACAAAACATACAAAACAACGCAGTATTAAAAAGACATTTACAATTAGGTAGAAGGAATATGTTTTGGTGTTCTTTTGTATAGTGGGGTGACAACAGTTAAAAGAAAGGCATTGTTTATTACAAAATAAACAGGAGAGAGGCTTTTGAATGGTCTCACCATAAAGAAATAATAAATACATGAATTCATAGATACACTGAATATCCTTCTTTGATCATTATGCGACATATATGTATTGAAATTATATCCATAAATATACAATTAAAATGTCAACTATATTTTTTAAATAAATAATAAGATATAAACCTGATAATAAAAATGAGTAAATATTTGAATTTTTATTTGACCAAAGAACATTGCAAATGTCAAGAAATTTCTCATTAAGGAGATGAAATTAAAACCACAATTTTTCCATATATCCAGTAGCGTGTGTAAAATAAAAGAATTATCACAATACAAAGAGTTGAAGAGATTTTAGAGCAAGAGAAACTCTCATACATTGTTGTTGAAAATGCAAACTGACA
>NW_007810826.1:0-979 GCF_000696425.1 Galeopterus variegatus | reverse complement strand
CACCGTCCCTGCTGCCTCAGCCTCCTCACAGGTCTCCCTGTCTGCCCTCTGGCCCCTCCACCAATCTGTTCTCCATGCAGCAGCCACGGGGTGTGGATGGAGAACATAAACCTGACCATGTGGTTGCTCCTTTGCTTACAGCCTCCTTGGCTTCCATTCTCCTTTGGAAGAAAGTCCAACATGTTCATGTAGCCCTCTGACCCCTGCCTGCCCCAGTATTCCCGTCTCAGAGCACTCCAGCCACCCGCAGTCTCCCGCCTGCCTTAGGGCCTTTGCCCGAGCCATTCCCTCTGCCTAGGATGCCCTTACATGATGCCTGCTGATTCTTATTCAGCCCCCAAGCCTTTCTGTCCATGAAACCTTCCTGGGCCCCCCAGGCTAGGTTAGATGCCCCTATTTTTTCCTCTCATAGCTCCCCTGTCTTTTTCTGGCTCGATACATCGCTCAGTGGTGATTAATTTATTTGTGTAAATCTTTGTTTAATGTCATTCTTCTCTACAAGACTGTGAGCACCCAGAGGGCAGAGCTGGGTCTGTCTCACTGTCTGCTGCATCCCCAAGGACCAGCATGATGCCTGGCACATAGTAACTGCTCAAGAAATATGTGTGATTGCTTTAATATGTTTTATTATGATTTAGGTGTGGTAAGGCCAAGCAATCAGGAGATGACTGCCATTGAAAAGATGGTTTGTTACTCACAGATCCAAGACAGGGAGGCATGCCAGCTGTGGGGGCACATGGGAAGCACTGAGGTGGGTCAGGGGCAGAGGGACGGGGGAAACTGTGGGCAAGAGCCTTTATTGTGGTTTCCATGGGAAGGAACAAGCAAGGCAGGGTAAGCAGGCTTAGGACTGGCCAGTTTGAGTAATTTCAGTAGGCTCTGGGGCATCGGGGCTTTCCCCAGTTGCCCAGAACCTACGGTGGGGTGATCAGGGCAGGTGGCTAGGCAGATGAGAGCCCTGATAAAGCAGGTGGTTGGT
>NW_007810825.1:0-979 GCF_000696425.1 Galeopterus variegatus | reverse complement strand
CAACACTGAGGGTTGCGATCCATTGCTGGACACGGAAAAAGACAAAAAGGAAAAAAAAAAACAACTCTCAATTAAGCTTCTCTCCTCATGCTCCTAAATGTAAATAAACATTGTACCCAGCTGAGAAGGGCAGGACCATAAATTGGCTGTGTTTCTGTAAAGCAAATCTTCTTAACCAGAAAGATGCACATTTTTCATCTTTCTGCCTGGAGCGGGTAGAGAGACGAAAGAGGACAGAGGACCCATCAGGAGAGTGAGGGGACAAGAGAAAGAACAGGCAGAAGTCAGGGGAGAAAGAGAGAGGGCAATCGAAACAGAGGAGAGGCTGCAGGAAGGCCCACAGGGCCATACCCATCTTTCCACAGGGAAAGAATTTAACACTAGGTTTTCCATTTCACAGACAGAGAAACTGAGGCTGCACGAAACTCAATGACATTAGGAGAGGGCAGGGTTTTTCCTAAAATTAACAATGGTGCAGCAAGGGCAGGGAGAGAGGGAACTTGGAGCTCCCTAAGCCCCAGGAATGAAAGGCCATATACCACATGGTCTTTGTCCCCGCCTGCAGAACCGAACTGGCCTCCAAGGCCACACGTGCTGTTCTGCTGACTTAGCTTTGTGTGGCAAGTGCACTGAGGGTGTCTGCAGTTTTTCAGAGATACAGCACATTTCCAAAGGGGCAAATACCATTACTTAATTCATGTTTTCAGTTCTGGGGTCCACCCTGTGAACAACACCTTGGTAAACAAGGAAAGAAAGTGCTGTGATGCAGTAATAGTAGCACAAAACAGCCAGATAGGACCTAAACAAGGGCCAGGGTGTTGGCTCAGGGTTCAGGACAGTCCTGGTGCCATTTTCCCAGCCTCAGCATATGAGGGATATGAGAGCCCAGAGTGAGAGATGCTTCAGCCAGGGCACACTCCCACAGGTCTCCCGGCACAGTCCACCTAGACCAGCTGAGGGCTCATAAGCTAGTCAGGCT
>NW_007810824.1:0-979 GCF_000696425.1 Galeopterus variegatus | reverse complement strand
AAAAAAACCCTGTGGTACACAGGAATATACACAATGGAATATTACTCAGCTATAAAAAAATGATGATATCCTATCATTTGCAGCAACATGGTTGAAAATGGGGACCATGTTAAGTGAACTAAGTCAGGCACAGAAAGACAAATGCCACATGATATCACCCATATGTGGAATATACAAAACAAACAAACAAACAAAAAACTGGTTCTCATAGAAGTGGAGAATAGAATAATGGTTACCAGAGGGCAGGGTGGGGAGAGGAAAAGTAGTGAACTAATGAATACAAAACTACGCTATCTACCCTCAAGGAATCATAGTGCAGTATATGCATGTATTGAAACAACATGCTGTACCTCATAAATATGTACAAATAAATGTTAAAATATTTTTTAAAAGAGAAGATAATTGGAAAACTCTGTATTTATTTTATATGTACATGTTTATTTTTTCCAGGGAATTTTCACCATGTATGGAAAGGGGTCTTTTCAGGGTTTCAAGCTACTTTCCATAAATAGAAAAGTAACTAAGGTCCTTGTTGATGTTGGGTGTTGTTCTTTTTCTTAATGGATACCTAATTACTACTTCCACAGGATGAAAATATTGTCTTTGAACTTTACCTATTCTGGTAAAACAAAAAAAAAGCACCTCCGAGGTCCAAACTTCATTCTTGGACTGTTCTTATTGGCTAAAATGGTGGCCAAGGGCAAACCAGAGACTGAGAATTTTTTTTACCCAAAGAACTGAGACCATGTTACTTGAATAAATGACATGTTACGCCATGCTTGGGCATTATACTTCCTGCTGAGAGTTGTGACAAATCATAGACTTCAAAATGCCATCATGTGGGAGAAATGAGTTCTGTAGGAAAGAACAGTATTTGTCTTCCTCAAGTATAACTAATCATTAAGAACAAGTGTCAGGAAAAAAACAACAACAACAGTTCTTCAATTGACATTGTAACTTTACCTCTTTTATTAACGTT
>NW_007810823.1:0-979 GCF_000696425.1 Galeopterus variegatus | reverse complement strand
TGCAAGTCTGAGAAGGGAGGCCACCTAAACAAAAAGTAAATTTGTGTCACCTTCTTCCCTATGGGAGCCTCTTCTTTTTGAAAACAAACCCAATACTTCATTTATTTAGTAAAACAATGAAAATTAATACTTAATGATGAAGTCAGAAAGTATGATGAAATCAGAAAGTGTACTTATGTATGTGTTCCTGTGTTCTTTCATTTAACTGTCTAATTGTCCAAGACTTAGCTTTTTGCTAGCAACCCATTCTGTCACCCAGAATTTTTAGAAGGCTAAAAAGTATATTACTTATTTTTGCATAGATAATACATGTACCTGGTACTAAGTTCAAAAGGTATAAAGGACTATACAGTGAAAAATAAGTCCTCTCCCTGACACTGTTCCTCAGCTCCCAGTTTCCCTCTCCAGCAGTGATTACTCTTATCCTTTTCTTGTGAATCTCTTCAGATATATGCTTTATTTATTAATGTACAGTCATGCGTCCCTTAACAACAGGGATACATTTTGAGAAATGCATCATTAGGAAATTTCATCATATTGCATGAGCATCGTGAAGTGTAGTCACACCAACCTAGTTGGTATAGCATTCTACACACCTAGGTATGTGATGTAGCCATTGTAAACCATCGTATTTGCAGTCCATCATTGACCGCAATGTTGTTATGCAGAGCATGACTGTATGTGTGTTTGTGTAATTACACAAATTATGGCATACCATATACATTGTTAAACACCTCCCTGATTTTGTTTAGCAATAAAATTGGACAAACTCTTTATGTCAGTACATATGGAGCTCCTTTTTTTTTTTAAAAGATGACTGGTAAGGGGATCTTAACCCTTGACTTGGTGTTGTCAGTACCATGCTCACCCAGTGAGCGAACTGGCCATCCCTATATGGAATCCGAACCCGTGGCCTTGGTGTTATCAGCACCACATTCTCCCGAGGGAGCCACGGGCTGGCCCATATGGAGCTCTTTTT
>NW_007810822.1:0-979 GCF_000696425.1 Galeopterus variegatus | reverse complement strand
GGGTTTCTGTCAAAAATGTTCATGTTTCAGCTATGATGTGCATTTCCATGGTGGCTGAATGTTTTTTTTTTTATATATTTGAGAAACTAATTAAATACCCTGCTTCTCTGAATTCTGAGTAATTAATGAAGTGTGCAGAAATTAGCAGCAGCAGGTAGCACACTTTTTTTTCCTCTATCATTGTCCACAATAAATGCTTAAAATAAGCAAGTCATTCATTACTTACTCAACTTTAAAGCTTTAATTTCAATAAATGCAAAAGAAATAGAAAAATAAACTGGTTCAGTTGTGAGTATTTTTTTGTTTTGTTTTTATTTTTCAAATTCCTAGCTCAGTAAGGATCTGCACTATCACATGAGAGGAAATCCATGTTGGGTGCTGGATAACTGAACAGGGGCCATCACCAGAATTTGCTGAGTTGACAGAATATGTACCATGGCAAACGGAGAGGATTTGTCTGCTTTTGCCACAAATTTGCAATCAGAAGCTGAAACTTTCTGTACCTAATTTCTCAGTTCTCAAAATTCTCTGTATATGCTGGCTGGAAATAGAGACAAACTAAGGTCAGAAAGCAAAGGCACTATCTTAAACAGATGTTTACTGATTTTTCTCCCCCACAGGAACTTTGAATTTCCAGTTGGTCCAATCGACTTCATAGTGATTAGTGTTATAAAACAGTGTATACCCACATCCATCCTCTGTGTCTGCACAATTCCTGCATTTTGAGTCTTATCTCTGACCAAAATCCCATACCTGGAATCCTAACTCACTCACTTTTTAAAGTGAATCACCTCTCCCAATCCTTCTCTAAAGAATCCCTATCCACGTGATAAAGGTGGTGAGATTTCTTTCAGAAAGTAATTTAATGCTGCTCGATGTAGTAGGTTATTGATCTCTACCCAAAGAGATTTTTCTCATAATTATCCTCATTAGAAAATTTCATAATATTGCACAATTCTAAGGGAAATCATGAACAAGG
>NW_007810821.1:0-979 GCF_000696425.1 Galeopterus variegatus | reverse complement strand
AGTCTAGTTGGTTGGACAGCTTACACAACATTAACAGTGGAATGCTTATTTACCATTCTCATCTAATCTATGACAACATTTTTCTATGGAGTTCTTTTTTATCTGTTGACAAGTTTTGCTCTGTTTTCTTGATAATTTTGGTCTTTGATAAAGGCTGTGTCATCTCCTTTATTCATAATTGATTAAATTGCAGTTTTCTGACCAGCCATTTGCAATATTTTCCTGTAGTGCATGAGGGATAGTGTTATCTTTTAAGACTTTAAAATCTGAAGAGTTCCTTCTCTGCTGCCACAAAGATAGATGACTTCCTTCACATATGGCACTCCGTTTCCTTGTGTCTGCCTTTCTGACTCAAATCGGGTCCTAAAACCCTGCCCTCCACTCTTTTCTCAACATTTGGGTTATATGACTATGGGAACTTTCCCTATACTCCAAAGTGACTACTTTTGCTAGAATCTCCTGAAACTGGCCACATACTTAGAGGGTGGGTTCTGCCTAATATGAGCTATTTTTGGAAATAAGCATTTTTGATCATGTAGTTTTTCTCAGTTCCTTAGTTTTATTATACCATGCTTTGGCATTTAGTTTATTTTTCTTGTTGATTTTGTGTGGTTTCTAACACGAAAGAGAGAATAAATTTACTGTAGTTCTTTTATATTTACCCAGTTGTTCAGGACTTTTTTTAAAAAATTAAAACTCTAGGAAAACTATTACAAAAATGACTTAGCCCCAGGCAGCCTTCCCCCTGCCCTCACAGGAGTTCCACCAAGACCAGAGGCCCTGCACTGATTCACAGAAGTGGTCCTCCACAACCACCATCACAGCTTCTGTGGATGGAAGGATGTCTTGCTGACATAGCAGCAGCCATGACCACCATGAAGGTGACCTGCTGCACATTCAAGTGCATTGACACAAGGAGAGTTATCAGAGGATCCTGGAAACAAAGGAGGAAGTCTTTCTCTTCAGAGTCCACTGCAAA
>NW_007810820.1:0-979 GCF_000696425.1 Galeopterus variegatus | reverse complement strand
AGTAAATATATTTCTGTATACTAGCAATGAAAAATCTGACAATACAATTTTAATACAATACTAATTATGACATCATCGAATTGTGATGTACTTAAGGACAATTCTATCAAAAGACATACAAGACATACAAAGGTTTATTTGCTAAATGGGAATGTGTCTTAACCACTTCCTATCTATCAAACATTGGATAAGATCTTTATGAGCTTATGTTTTCACATCAGTAAACATGGAGTGAGTTTTTCTTACTCTCAATGATAGCATGAAGATTGAGACATTGCATGTGAGAGTTACAAGTGCAACACAACATAGTAGGAATTAAATAACATGAAAACTGCTTTTTCAGACTTAGACAAAGCAGGAAATAAAATTTCACCCAAAATAATTTCTTTGGAGAAAATTTAATGAAGAAACAATTTTCATAGGAGTGTGCGAGGTTTAGAGAGGTCAATCTGGTGGTGAAAAGGGGTGTGACATTGAACTGGCAAAGGAAGGAAACAGTGAATCTGAGCTCAGTGATAGCTGTTACCATAGCGAGGGAGATGGCCACCAAGAGCAGCAGCCACAGAGTGACTAAATCAGTGTGGAGCTGAATCAGTCAAGGAGTGGGGGAAGAAAGGCTCTGACCTCTGTTTTCTGTTGTTCTCATGTAACCTGCTGATACTCTCATTGGGTGAATTCAATCAGATGCCAAAAGACAGGGAGGCATGGGTAATGCAGTTCTAGAGGTCAGCCCCCAACACAAACAGCAGGAACAGAGGGGCAGAGAGGGACAGGAGGGATCTAGGGGTATCAAATGGAGGATAACCTGTACAATTCCTTTCTTTCCTTTCCAAAAAAAAAAGAAAAGAAAGGGGTAGCAAAGGTTCTCAGTTTCATTTGTCTTCAAACCACTGGCTCTGTGGAAGTGCAGTACCGTTCAATAATTTGGCTATATCTATTAGACAAATGAGGCCGCAAGCTGACAATGATACCAATGGTA
>NW_007810819.1:0-979 GCF_000696425.1 Galeopterus variegatus | reverse complement strand
GGACTGTTTTTGGTTTAGTGTTCACACTTAAAAAAAAAAAAAAAAGGAAGAAAGAAAGAAAGAATGTGCCAATATGAATTGAAAATTCTTAAAGGGGATCAGTGTAATCCCCATTTAATTTGGACTTTTCCTCTTAAGTTCATTTCGCAAGGCATTCTAGCAATGGACACAAAGGCATTTTTACACATGCTAAACACACTTCACCCTGGGAATAGTTCACTTGCACGTAATTGAGATCCCGAAGGAGGTGGGGAGAACTTGCAAATAAACCTCTGCAAGTGCAGAAAAGAGCTCTCAATACCATCCAAGTGGCATTTGTAATACAATTGCACCTTCTCTCTAGGATTTCTCACGTCTGTGGATTCCTTGATAATGTTCAGGAGAGGGTGCTGGTAAGGTGAGGCTGAACATTAATTGTGAAGATTTCATGGCTATTTCATTTTACTTGCTCCCAAATTCTGTTTATGCTTCCTAGATTTTATGAGACTGCTTCTTTTCCTTGAAGCTAGCAAGGCGTTCAACATCAGGCCCAACTGCACGAGACGCGCTGCTCATCTCCTTTGGGTTGGGATCTGCTTATCGACACAAGTGCACAATGACATTTGCATAGAATTACCACATTGCCTGATGGCAGAACATGCCCATTCTACTGGCTGGCAAGGAGGGTTGGTCTGGGGTATACTGTGGGTAAATGGCCCTAATACCAACCCAGCTTATCTTGGGGTCACAGATTGATACCTCTCCTAGACGTCTGGGGCTCCTAACCAGCTTGCTCTTTGAAAGCTCTGTGCAAAACCCAAGCCACACATATATGCATTCATTCATGTTTTGGTTGATACATTTATCCAACAACTACCTGAGCACCTACTCTGTGCCAAGTATGCTTGCCACTGAGGTGAACAAAACACTGAAATTACATTCTTGGGGGAGAGACAGACAGTTTACAATTAAACGAATAAATAAGCAAGAATATTGGATT
>NW_007810818.1:0-979 GCF_000696425.1 Galeopterus variegatus | reverse complement strand
TCATCAAACTGCACCCCATGCAATTCTGCATTCCTGACCATTCTCCTCTGAGTTATCCTGCGCTGATTGGGGGGCGGGTTGGCTGTCCTTGCTGTGTCCCAGTGTTCTCCTGGTGTTCCCATCTCGCTCACCGCCCATGCTCCAAACACTTTCCATGGGGTGGTCCCTTGTGATGACTCACCGGCCTCTTAATAGCTCCCTTTTTTCAGTTGTTCTGGCTCCTCGCTCCTGCGTGGGTCCATGGGAACCCTATTAGTGGTCTTGCTGTCCTAGGGGCCGCCAAGGCCCTCTTCTCCCCTGCTTCCTCCAAGTAACTCCATCCAAAGGGCACAGCTGTGGCTTCTGCCAGCCTCTGCTCCATGCACTCATCAGCTCAAGCCTTAAAGCAGCCACAGCCCAAAATGCTCAGAGCAGCTTTTTCTTTCTTTCATCGTAGTTTCTCCTGCCATTGTGAACTCCGTAGGTCTCTCCTCCTCTTCCCCTGAGCTCCAGCAGGCCCAGCTTGGCTGATGTTACATTTTTACAGTTGTAAATTTGGTTGATTTGTGGGAGAGAGTGATGCTGGGGACCGTCTATTCCAACATCTTGACTGGAACTCAGTGAAAATTATTTTAAAACAACCTTTTATAGTCTCTGGAAGTGGTCCAAATGGCAAATAGCAAATGAAGAAATATCTATTCAAGAAAAACTGCTAAAGAATGGTAATAAAGGCAAGAGTATGTAGTATTTGAACCAAGACTGCTCTCTTCCTGTTTCCTCCCAGTTCAGTGAAGTAGAGATTCTACTCCAAACTATAGCCAAGAACAAAAGGCTCCCTCTTCCCAAATACAGTTGAATGGCTTGCTTTCTGAAGTAGCAGAATTTGTGTTTCTCAGCCAGCTGCCAGATGCCTGTTTCTAAGAGTAATTCCCTGGCAAATGTTGTTGATAAGTGGTGGCTCCCTTCTTTCCCTCAGCCCCACTTGTAGAATGGAGGCTAT
>NW_007810817.1:0-979 GCF_000696425.1 Galeopterus variegatus | reverse complement strand
TAAAAAAAAAAAGCTTTAGCTAACATTTCTTAAATATGCTTTACAAAACTTTCTCTGTCTTCTCTGTCTTGAACCCCTATTGGGCAAAGTTTAGTCCTCTCAATGGAGTTCTATAAAGCCCATAGACCTTTTTCATTCTTTTGCTTGTTTTCCTGCTGTAAGCTCTGGTGACAGTGACCACTGCAGTTGCCTAGGGATGTGTCCCTCAGGTGTTGAAAAAGCAAAAACTTGTATGCCATTGCTTCATAACTGGGCTCTGGCCTGTCCCATCCAGTCAGTTGAGCAAACGGTCAAGGCTCCAAGAAGTCCAGGGGGGCAGACCAGGATGAGGAAGCAGCAACAAGAGCCCAGAACTCACCCAAAGATCCCTACCTGAGGCCTGCCTTGAGGATGATGCGGTGACTCTTTCTGCAAGAGTGCACTTTCAGATACAGAAAATAGAACTACCTGTGTTCCTGTGGGCTGCTCTCCTCCCTGAGGTGCTTCCTTGCCAGAAGCCAAAGGAGCTGCCTCTGTGGTGTGTGTGTGTTTGTTTGCATGTGTGTAGGGATGAATGGGACCTGTGTAGTGGACCAGGATATCCCTCAAGTCTGTGTTCCTCTTGGTGTCACTTTAGTATCTTTGGTTTTGTGAAAATCAGTGAAAGTTGGGGGGCTTCCTTTGACTGGCAGGGGTAGGAAGCATCTCCCTATCCTGAGGAGGCAGCATTCTGAAAATAAGAGGACTATACTATCACTCCCCAAGAGAAACTTCTAGAGGAACTCATTGCATGCACACAGAAGAGGAGCAAAGAGAGGTTAAGAAGGTGCTTCTAACTCCTTTCCCTCCTTTACCTAATTGTAACATCTAACTAACCACAGTACATTGACAGAGGAAATGAAAGTAACGTGGGTACCATATATGAACTGCCGCCTTTATGGAAAATTCACCAATTTTGCACACATGTCCAGGATTCACTTTGCTGTTGGGAGTGATTTCT
>NW_007810816.1:0-979 GCF_000696425.1 Galeopterus variegatus | reverse complement strand
GGCTCACTTGGGAGGGTGTGGTGCTGGTAGCACTGACGCCCTGGGTTCGGATCCTATATAGGGATGGCCGGTGCATTCACTGGCTGAGCGTGGTGCATAAGACACCATGCCAAGGGTTGTGATCCCCTTACTGGTCAAAAAAAAAAAAAAGCAAGGACTAATTTCTACCTTATAAGGTTGTTAGGATTCAACAAGATCATACATAAAATATGCCTAATAGTACTTGACACACTGATGAGCATAATTTTTCACTTCCTTCTCTCCTTTGAATCATCTTTTGGGCTCCTCTGTGCCAAGCATGGTGAAAGGAGCCCAAAAGAATAAGACAGACTAGAGGGTTCCTAACGGGGCAGATAAGACACACACATAACTAGAACACAGGATAGAGAGTAGTACAAAAGCATCATTTTGCCACCACACATGTACATGTTCTTATCCTACTCAAAGAAATATTAGGCTAAGTGACATATATGCATGGGAACAACTATGTTTTCACACTTTCAACTATGCTGAATTAATTCACATTAGTATAATCACCACTTCGATATTCATGATTTACCACATTGCTGCACAAGAACAGATTTATTATGCACACTTTAGCATCTTCGGCCAATCTTTCAAATTGCTATTTTAAGTTACATGTCATTAATAAATTAACACAGGTTTGATGTAAGATGATATGAATTTTTTAGTAAATTAATTTCAAAGAGAAGATCCACACCTTTAGAAAGGAAACTCTCTTTATAATTAAGTCATCACGCAGAATCTCCCTGGCATTTCCCACACTGTTGTTAGAGCAACAGTCCAGGTGAGCATATACTCAGAGTGCTGTATAAAGTCCCAAGTGGTTCTTTGTCAGTAAAATTCCTAA
Source organism: Galeopterus variegatus (assembly GCF_000696425.1). Classification (NCBI taxonomy): domain Eukaryota; kingdom Metazoa; phylum Chordata; class Mammalia; order Dermoptera; family Cynocephalidae; genus Galeopterus; species Galeopterus variegatus. Next base: position 108 of record NW_007810816.1, on the reverse strand, counting down.
AAAATCAAATCAACAGTAGCAGAGAATACATTTCCTATCTGGGAAGATTAATCCAACAGTCTTGGAATCTTTTGTGTATTGAGGGAATCAAATTATAATTAAATGACC
>NW_007810815.1:0-979 GCF_000696425.1 Galeopterus variegatus | reverse complement strand
CATGAACCGGGGTGTGTGTTACAGTCTCAAACTCCTCCCCAGCTTCCTCTACCTTTGTGTGACTTGGGGGTGACCTCACCGACTTGGATTGGTACACTTGGCTGAGTGACTTTAAGTAGCCAATATTCAGAAATCATTGGATTAAATATTTGGAAACAATAAGGAAAACAGCTTATAGGGATGGTTTTTTATGTCAGGGGAGGAGATATAGTCACACGAATGGCCCTACCCCAGCCTTGGCATTAACCTGGGTGTTTGCATCAGGACCTCCAGAACATCTGTGCACCTGGAGGGGCTTAAGATGACAGATGTGTATCCTCTCCTAGTTCTGGAGCAGAAGTCTGAAATCAAGGTGTGAGTAGGGCTGCACTCCCACTGGAGGCTCCAGGGGAGGATCCTTCCTGCCTCTTCTAGCTTCTGCTGGCTCCATGTGTTCCTTGAAGCCGCATCACTCCTGCCTTTGTCTTCACGTAGGCTTCTCTCGGTGTCTGTGTCTTCTCTCCTGTCTCTTACACGAGTAAGGACACTTGGCATTGGATTTAGGACCACTGTAATTCCCGGATGATCTCTCCTCATCTCAAGATCCTTAATTACATCTGCAAAGACCCTTCTGAATAAGGTCCTATTCGCAGGTTCTGGGAATTAGGATGAAGACATATTTTTTGGGAGCCACCTTTCAACCTGCTACACCCTGGTTCAGGGTCAAACCTGCCCAAGGGTCAGTCCTGATGTGGGCAGAAAGATGAGATCAGGGAAGGGGGTGAAGGTGCTTGGGGTGGGTGTATTAGTTTCCTGTGGCTGCCTTAACAAATTGCCCAAAACTGGGGGGCTTAAACCAACAGAAACTTATTCCCTTGTGGTTCTGGAGGCCAGAAGTCTAAGGTCAGGGTGTCGGCAGGACCACACTCCCTCTTCAGGCTCCATGGGAGGATCCTTCCTGGCTCCTTTCTGGCTTCTGGTGCGTGTGGCTATCTTCAGT
>NW_007810814.1:0-979 GCF_000696425.1 Galeopterus variegatus | reverse complement strand
TATTTTTCCATAAACTTTCTGTAGTACCTTTGTGTGTGTGTGTGTGTGTGTGTGTGTGTGTAATATAATGAGAGAGACAGAGACATAGAAGGACAGAAAGAGTGTATATATACACATATATATATATATGGCTTGTAATAATATTATATATATTCCATTTTTAAATATTTGAATTGGTTTGATTTATGCTTCAATGACTGATTAGTAATAAAGTATTTATTCTACTTCATCACCATCTGAATAACAAATGTATCATATTTGTTGGAAAACATAGGTATTAAGTTTGTATAAGTAATGAGTTTTATAATCACTTTCATTTCTACATTTACGAAATTTTAAGCTCAAACATAGGGTTATCTTAGAGCTAATTATCACATAATTGACTTATTCTGGTTTAAAAACTATGGGAAAATACATGAAAAACTTCAGCAAAGTTTCTGCATACATTTGATGTTGCAGTCTTCCGATAATAAAATTTATCTGACACCATGATGAAACAAATTTATTGTGACTAACCTAATGGGTGTAATTCCTAACTCATCACACACTTCTCACAAAAGGTTTCCTTTTCTGAACAATCACTCATATTTTGTATTACCTTGAACTCATAAATGAATATGGCCTTTTGCTTTATATATATAAAACATTAGCTATTTTAACATTGATGAAAAGTAATTTAAACACATTTATTTCATAGTTAAAGACAGCAGTCAATATCATTCCCATCAATTTCCACTGGGTTGAAATGCCTTTTTGTATTTACCATCCTCTAATGTTTGATATACCACATAGACTTTATATAGTACATCTATTCCATGGCTGGGTACTACCTTCAAGTGTTTAAAGACTGCTGCATTTGTTCCCCTGGAGTCTTATTCTCTTTTCTTTTCTTTTCTCTCTCTCTCTTTTCTTTGGGGGGGAGGGGGCTAGCCTGTATGGGGATCCGAATCTGTGACCTTGGGGTTGGTTATAAGGCTGC
>NW_007810813.1:0-979 GCF_000696425.1 Galeopterus variegatus | reverse complement strand
TGGGCTTGGTCTGATGAGTTTACTTAGACCGATTAGCTTGATCTGATGAGTTTACTTAGATAGATTAGCTTGGTCTGATGCGGTTACTTCGATTGATGAGCTTGTTTTGATGAGTTTATTTTGATCGATAATCTTATTATGATGAGATAACTTAGATGGATGAGCTTGGTCTGATGAGCTTTCTTAGATTGATGAGATTGGGTGATGTGTTTACTTTGATCAATGGGCTTCGTCTGATGAGTTTACTTAGATCGATGAGCTTGGTCTCATGAGTTTAATTCGATCGAGGAGCTTGGTCTGATGAGTTTTCTTAGATCGATATGCTTGGTGTGTTGATTTTATTTAGATCGACGGGCTTGGTCTGTTGAGTTTACTTAGATCGATTAACTTGCTCTGATGAGTTTACTTAGATCGATGAGCTTGGTCTGATGAGTTTACTTATATCGATGAGCTTGGTCTAATGAGTTTACTTAGATCGATTAGCTCTGTCCGATATGTTTACTTAGATCGATGAGCTTTGTCTGATGAGTTTACTTAGACAGATTAGCATGATCTGATGAGTTTACTTCTATCGATGTGCTTGGTCTCATGAGTTTAATTCGATCGATTAGATTGGTCTGATGAGTTTACTTAGATCAATGAGCTCGGAAAGAAACGTTTACTTGGATCGATGTGCTTGGTCTGCTGAGTTTACTTAGATCGATGAGCTTGGTGTTTTGATTTTACATATATCGATGTACTTGGTCTGTGGAGTTTACTTAGATCGATTTGCGTGCTCTAATGAGTATACTTAGATCGATGAGGTTAGTCTGATGAGTTTACTTAGATCGATTTGCGTGCTCTAATGAGTATACTTAGATCAATGAGATTAGTCTGATGAGTTTACTTACATCGATGAGCTTGGTCTGATGAGTTCAATTAGATCGATGTGCTTGGTCTGATGAGTTTACTTAGATCTATGTGCTTGGTCTGATGAGTT
>NW_007810812.1:0-979 GCF_000696425.1 Galeopterus variegatus | reverse complement strand
AGCACACTGGCCATCCCTATATAGGATCCGAACCCGCGGCCTTGGTGCTAACAGCACCGCACTCACCCAAGTGAGCCACCAGGCCTGCCTGCAACTCAGTTTTCTAACCTGTAACACAGGGATAGTAAAATCTGCCTTGCTTGTGAGTAATAAGTGAAACTAGAACAGTGCCTGGAACATAGTAAGTGGTCATTAATTTCATCTCCTAAGTCTCAAGTTCAAGACAACAGTTAAAAAGTAGCACGAAGGCAGGAAAAAAAATCATAAAATGTTAGAGCCATGAGGACCCTAAAGATTGAAATTTGAGCCTGGTGTCATCACCATTCCTAGGGATGGAATCATTTCTATTTTGTTTGAAATGAAACACAGGTGTCCCAAAATGAAGATTAAATGCAAGAAGATGGCCAATAATGAGGTGTTATAATGGAGATTCGCTGTAGTAAAGGCCATTCTTTGATGAAACTGTGAAGTAAGCCCAGTTCCTCCTTATTATCCAAGTGGAAAAAATGGAGCCTAAGAGGGGGTCAATAACCTGTCCTAGGTCACATAGCAGTTGGTGAAAGCCGACTCTCAAATGCAGGTCTCTACTCACAGGATATTGCTCATTCCATTAATCCATATAAGTGCTTCTGATTCAGGCCTAATTAGGAGTGAAGGCACAGGAACAGGGGAGTGGGCTTCTTTTAAAGACCAGGGACCCCCTATCCCGTTCCTTTAGCAAACCCTTCAGTAGGTCCCTTAAGTTCTCAGACCAGCCAAATGATGCTTCTCAGCCAAAGACTGACCCAATTCTCAGCTGCAGAATGGCCCTGATGCCAGCTGAGTTTCACAGTCACCTCCTAGGGATCATAGTTGCTGAGTTGTTGACCCCTGCAGCATTCTGGGGTCACCAGAGTCTTTGAGGTTTCCTGGTTGATGCAGATGCACTTGAGAAAGACTCTACATATTGTCCATTCCAAGTCTTGCTTGATTTCACTCC
>NW_007810811.1:0-979 GCF_000696425.1 Galeopterus variegatus | reverse complement strand
ACAAAATACCTAACCGTAAGAAAAAGAGGCCAGCGAAAGAGCCTTTAATGTTTATCAGCTCATTCTGCAGCTCTAAAGTGAGAATACACTCTGGGGCTCCAAATCCCACCCAGGCCAATTTAACTTTTCAATCCAGTCAGCCTGTGCTCTGTACTAGGCATAAAGTTAGGTGTGTGGGAGACAGAAAGACGTCTAAGGTAGAGTCCACCCCTTACAGACGTCTGATCATGGATTGCTCCCAACTCGGACCAAGTGCCTCATACATGTTAGAGGTCAGTCATTTAAAGAGCAAACTGGTTGTCACCACTGTCAGAGAAAAATCTAGACACCGAGTAGGCCCAGCTGGTGAGCCAAGTGCCTCGATCATTCTGCACAGAAGGGTGCTGAGCGATGACTTCTGGATCCTGCATGTCTTGACCCCCCCTTCCTCCCTCCAACTCCCACCCACATCTCGCCCCCACCCACACTTTCCTCCTCACTGAGTTGACTCAGGCAGTGGCTCCTTTAGGGCGGAAGGGGCAACACGTCAGCCTGAAATTGGGGCGAACTCTCTCTACTTTGGGAGTCTTCTTGATTTTCACGCTGTGTTTCTGCCTCTCTACTTATTCTTACCACATGTCCTGGTCAGGTCCTTATCTCTGGGACTGGAACCGCCTGTCCAGACCCCGAGGCGCTCTTCCCTGTAGTGTCCAACTAGCCCCTGGGCCCTGATCAATTCTCATCCTAAGCGGAGCCCCGTCAGTAAACCTCAGGCCCCTTCTGGCTCCTGGCATGAACCTGCCACCTCCTGGTTCTGGCCTGAGGCTCAGAGCAGCTCACTCCTGTGCCTGGTTTGACCAAAATACAGCTAATATTTATTAAGCACATACTAAGTACCAGGCCCTCTTTTAAGTACATTGTATGTTTTTTTAATCCTTGCAATAACCCTATAAAGTCAATATTATTATTATTCTCTTTTGATAAATAGTACTTAAAACAC
>NW_007810810.1:0-979 GCF_000696425.1 Galeopterus variegatus | reverse complement strand
AGTAAACAATTGCCATTGAATCCAGGCAAAAGGTATTTGGGAATTCCTCTTACTATTCTTGCAATTTTTCTGAAAATTTGAAATAGCAAAATAAAATTTCGCCAAAATAGAAAACGAATAATAAATTATTGCAAGATGCTTGTGCTTACAAGAGGTGCAAACTGATTTCTCTTTCCCTGGAAATCTGAAATGATATGGGAATCCAGTCATCTGTGTGGTATTCCATGGACAATGAGAGAGAGAAAGAGAAACTAGTTTGGTAAAAACCAGGCACAAGGAGAAATACGCTGTTCATGCAGTAAAAATGAAGTAACCAAAAGACACAAAACAGCAGCAATGATTTTTAGGTGGCTAAAATTCAGGCTCAGGAAATATGCATCCTGAACAACAGACATTAAGCAGCAGTGAAGGATATGTTTCTGTTGGAGACTTACTGGAGAAAGACTTACTTACGAGATAAGATGAGAGTTAGCACCTAAAGGTACAGTCACAGGAAAAAAAAAAAAAAACGTGTCCTCAGGAAACTAGGACAGCCAGTCTGGAATTCTCTTTACAATGCACATAAAGTGAGCTGGGCCCCGTTGAAGTGAGCAGGCTTAAATTGGAGAATTCCTATCATGCTCTCTTTGCTCATTCCTCCTATCATTTCTGTGTGGCAACCGTCAAAGTACTGATTGCAAATAGGTTGCAAATTTTAATATTAATTAAAATATGTTTCTTATATTACCGAGCCATTAGTTCCTGACATGAGATTTTGCTACTTTTTTCTAATATTAATGGATGTGGGCTTTCAGCACTTTTAGTTATAATTTTAACATTAAGGCTCATATTTTTCATTATGAAATATCTATCCTTAAGAAGAATCATTTTTAAAGTTACATATACCCCCCCCACGCGAATGTACATAGTTTCCATGATGCCAAACATCCTGACTTTAAAAAAAGATTGACAACACTATTGCTTTCAATGATTTTATTCC
>NW_007810809.1:0-979 GCF_000696425.1 Galeopterus variegatus | reverse complement strand
AGAAAACACTTGCAAGCAGGCAGTGACCTTCTTTATGATGACTGACTTGCTTTCAGCTTCAATCTGCCGAGGGGTCCCATCTCAAACTGTATCTGCCTTCATTTCCTAAATGCTCAGGAAGTGTCAGTTTCTCTCAGTAATAGTTAGGACTATATCTATGTCATGGGACACAAACCATTCTCAAATGTACTTGAACAAAATAAAAATTAGTTGATTGTTTATGATAAGTGGGAAGTTAGCAGAGGCATATAAAGCTTTAGTCAAGATGGGGTCTAGGGGTTAAAGATGGAAATCACTGTATATCTCTCTACATATGTTTATGTTCTGCTTCTCTACCTGTTGTTTCCTTAATCAGGTAGGCTGTCCTGTGTCATGTTGAATACAGCCACTAGTGATTCTAAGGCTACAGAATATTCCAAGCTAACTATTTTAAGGGAGCCTGTGCTTCTTTCTTTCCCAATTTCTATAGCAGCTTTTCTATGGAGGGCCCTGTTTCTCTCACCTAATTCAATACTCACCATGAACCCCACAATGTGCCTAGGGGTATGGAGTAGTTGAGTGCCTTGCCCTAAGTAACATGTTTTCCTCTGGAACTTAGGCCTGGTGTCAGTCACATCAGGACTATAAGAAAATTAGTGGGAGGAGTAATTGGCAAAAAATTATAACAGGAAATCCAAAACAAATGTTCAAACATGCCACAACCCTCTGCAAACAACTGTGGGCAAAATGAGTCATATAATGTGGCCACTGTAACATTCACACCAGCCCTGGGAGTGGGATAGTTTACAAAAGTTATGATTGAAAGATGAAAGTATGTGTCTGATTAACCACACTTATACCATTAAATTCTGTATATAGGTTATGCAATAACATGGATGCTTCACATTGACATCAACTCTGTGGAAGAGAGAAAATTTGGGGTCAGGTATGTAGCTTATAGCTTCTAACTCATAATATAATATATAACTTCAGAATACCA
>NW_007810808.1:0-979 GCF_000696425.1 Galeopterus variegatus | reverse complement strand
AGATTCTGCATTTTTCCCTTGAATGAATAAATGCTTCAGAGATTTCTGTAAACTTTTGGTTAGTTTCCACACTATTGAAAAAGTCAATTCTAAGAATTTTTCTTATTTTTCTGCTGCTTTTATGAAGGAGAGAATTTATGGAGGTCCTTACTCCACTATTTCTACTATCATTCCTCCACAGATATTACAGTTCACATAAGAAAATATTAAAGTAACCATGATGAATATTTCAGGAAAACAGAGGAAAGAAATGGATGAAATGTAAGAAAGAATGGAGAATTGTAGCAGAGAATGGAAATCGATGAAAAGAATCAAATGATAATTATTTTATTTATTTATTTATTTATCTATTTTATACATACAAGTGGGGTACAATGTTGATTTTCAATAATTATGTAGAATGTGTCATGGTTAGATCAGTACAGATAACTTATTCATTATTACAACACAATCATTCTTTTTTTTTCAAATTTTAAATATATTTTTTAATTTAATTTTATTTTATGAATACACAATGTGGTTGATTATTGTGGCCCATTATCAGAACCTCCCTCCTCCCCCACTCCTTCTCCTTCTTCCCTCCCAACAATCTCATATCTGTCCACTTGTCATAACAACTTCAAGGATTGTGACACAATCATTCTTTGTGTCCATTGACCAGTTCCTCATCAGCCCCCCTCCTTCTCTCCCTCCCCTCCCCTTTTCCACCTCTAGTTTCCTAAAAGTTCAACGTATATTACTGTGATTGTTGTTTCTTTCTCTCTGTCTCTATTGTTCATTTGTTTGTTTACAGAGGAAAAATACAATATCTGAAGTTATAAACTTAATAAGTTTAACAGAAGATTGAACAGAAGAAAATTGAATTACTAAAACAAACAAACAAGAGGAAGACTGTTTTCATTTTCTGTTGCTATAACAGAGTACCACAGACTGGAGAATTTATAAAGAACAGAGATTTACTTGGCTCATGCTTCTGCTG
>NW_007810807.1:0-979 GCF_000696425.1 Galeopterus variegatus | reverse complement strand
AAAAAAAGTCTAAAGACTATTGGTATAGAGGATTTGTTTAATGATGGAGCGCCTGTGTTTTGCTTTCTGTGTGCATCTGTCCTGCCACAGAAACTGAGCAGTGTTGATGTTTTCTCAATTCACAGAAAAAACAAATTATATCAATTTCGTGTTTTTAACTCATAATCTAAACACATTTGAGAACTATTTATATAATGTATAAAATCTATAAGGATTTGTGCAGAGAATTTGTGATGTGAAACTTGCTGAGTATGAAATTTCCATTTCAAGAAATAGCTTGAATAAATAGAGAGTAAGAGAAAGAGTTCCTTTCTAAAGTTAAGGCTGAGCATGCCAGTGCACTGTTGCATCCAATAGTAGTTCTCCTTTGAAAAAATACATTTTGAGAGTGAAAGTGAGTTCTGAATCTAAAAGCTACTACATGTTTCCTCAGAATATCTATCGCCAGGCCATGGAAGAAGCCAAGAAAGAAGGCTATGACTTGAGAAGTGACGCCATTCCCATTGTGGCTGCCAAGGCCTCCCGGGATATTGCCAGTGATGTAAGAGATGATCAAGTCCTAACATTTGTTAGCATCAGGCCAGCCACCTGCATGGGGAATCACATTATTGGAATACAGCTGGAAGTCTTTCTAACCATAATCCACCTTAATCTCCTTTATTGCACAGGCAAATAAATTGAGGCTTGAGACAGCAGATAGCTTGCCCAAGTTCACAAGCAACATAGAAGCAAAGCCTAGAATATAATGTAGTTCCTTTAACTTATCTTTTGGTCTTTACTTGATAGGAGCACCTTGACTAAAGTTAGATGGACTTATATTGAGCCACTCATAAAACCTCATGAGCTCTCCTTAAGATACACTCAAGGCAAAATACCAGGAAAGAAGCTGGCTTAACTGAGTTCTTTCCCATCACTTGAATAAGAATATAGGATCGCAAAAAAAGCTAAAAATCTCCTTGCTATGGGGTCCACAGAATCA
>NW_007810806.1:0-979 GCF_000696425.1 Galeopterus variegatus | reverse complement strand
TATCAGTATTTGTGTACAGCTTGTGATAATCAAGTCAATAGTATTAACATGTTCATCACTACAAATCATAATTACTTTTTGTATTTCTTACCCAAATATTCCCTATCCCCCTTCCCCTCCCTCTCTCCCACCTCTAATAACTATAGGTCCCTTCTCTCCTTCTGGAAGTTTAATGTTTTATTATGGTCTTTCCTTCTTAGCCCCCACTCATGAGTGAAGACATGTGGCATTTCTCTTTCTGTGCCTGGCTTATTTCAGTTAACATAATTTTGTGCAAGCTCATCCATGTTGCTGCAAATGGCAGAATTTCATTATTATTGTATGGCTGAGTAGTATGCCATTGTGTATATATACTACATTTTCCTTATTCAGTCATCTGTTGATGGACGTTTAGGTTTGTTCCATATCTTGTATTGTATATAGAGCTGCAGCGAACATTAGAGTGCAGGTATTACTTTGACATGATGATTTCCATTCCTATGGGTATATACCCAGAAGTGGGATTGCTGGATTTTATGGTAGTTTTTCCCTGTAGTTGTTTGAAACCTCCATACTGTTTTCCATAATGGCTGTACTAATTTACAACAGTGTAGGAGAGTTTGCTTTTCTCCACATCCTTGCCAGCATTTGGTATTCACTGTCTTTTCGATAATAGCAAGTCAAGTTGGGGTGAGATGATAATTTAATGTGGTTTTGATTTGCATTTCTCTAATGATTAATGATACTGAGCATTTTTTCATGTACCTGTTGCCCATTTGTACGTCTTCCTTTGAAAAATGTCTATTCAGCTCCTTTGTCTATTTTTTAACTGGATTATTTGTCTTTTTACTGTGAAATTGTTTGAGTTCCTTGCATATTCTGGATATTAATCCCTTGTCAGATGTATGGTTTACAAATATTTTCTCCAACTCAGTAGGTTGTTTTTTCACTTTGTTGATTGCTTCCTTTGCTGTGAAGAAGCTTTTAAGTTTGATATAAT
>NW_007810805.1:0-979 GCF_000696425.1 Galeopterus variegatus | reverse complement strand
GCGGGAGCGCCACCGCACTTCCCAAGCGGCGCACCGTAGCAGTGCGCCACCGGGCCGGCCCGTGAATGTTTTATTTTTAAGCTAAGTGATAAGTACTCAGATGTTCATATCATGCTCTGTATGTTAGCATATGTAATAAGTGTTCCTTTGTATTGGTTCAATATTTAATAAAAATAATCCAAAGTGATAAACACTCAGTCTGTAATGACCTTTGCTCAATACCTCTCTCTTCTTTAATTTCTAAATTAGTTATTCTGCTGTTATTTTATTTTGCCACTTGCATTTTACCTAACAAAGAAGTTTGCTCAGAGAAGAAAAAATATTTCTTCATATTTTTGGGCTTATAGAATGGAGGATGAGAATAGAATCCAGTATTTTGCACATAGCAGATGATCAGGAAAAGGGTTCACTTTGAATTAAAATAATGAAAAAAGAGTAAAATCAACTTTGACTTCTGGGCAATAAAATGTTTGGTTTTAGCATTTTGGGTTAAACTTTTCCTTCCATTTATTTGCTCTGCCTGTCCTTTGTGTGTTCCACCATTTGAGGAATCCCAGGGAATCTGATATCCTGACAAGTTTGGCTGTGGTCTTGGGAAGAGGCGGTGTGGTGTGGAGTTTGGGAATACAGCTGAAGAAGCTGGGCACGCACAGAGGCCACGTTTGCAGAATGAAAAGAAACTGAAGATGGAACAATTACCAGCAATTTTGGGCCGTGCTGTCAGACTATTTAGTTAATTTATTTCCAAATAATTAACTTGAAGACCTTAATTATCTAGATTCATTATCAGCCATCATCATCTTCATTATCACTGTGATTACTGCTACCACAAAAGCCTCTTAAGCAGAACAACAGATCCTGCTCAAAGTCAGTTTTAAAATCTGAGTCTTACCTTCCAAGAGTTTGTGAGTTAGGCAATAAAGCTGAACTTGTGGTCAAGAAAGAGGTACAGACAAATGAATCAATGTTAAACTAAAGA
>NW_007810804.1:0-979 GCF_000696425.1 Galeopterus variegatus | reverse complement strand
GAAGTAAGCCAGGCACAGAAAGACAAATATACTGCATGATCTCACTCATATATGGAATCTTAAAAAAAAAGTGGTTCTCATAAAAGTAGAGAGCAGAATAATGACTACTAGAGGCCAGGAGGGGAAGGGGGTTGAGTGGTGAATAAATGGGTACAAAGCTATGCTATCGACCCTAAGTGAATCAATGTATACTATACACAAGTATTAAAACAACACACTTGGTGGGCCGCCGTACCCCACCCACCCACAACCAGACAAGGTATGGAGCAGGCCTGGGGTCTTGAGGCCTAGGTCCATGGGCCCCACCCATGCCTGCAAGAACATCTTAGAATGCATTTATTAGCCAGTGTTTTTCTTTGGGGTGTGTGACTTGTCTGCTCATGTCCTTCACCAAGCATCTGTTACAATTTTTCTAATTCATTTTTAAGAGTTCTTTATGCATTAAGGTTGTTAATCTTTGTGTGTTAAATTTATTCCTTATCAACTGACTTTAAATTCAATTTGTGATGTCTTCCTTATTTGTACGTTGAGAAAAATAATTGTCTATCTAAATATTAAATTTTTTAAAAAGAGGAAAATATGCATCTAAAAAAAACGAAACACCACACTGTACCTCACAAATATGTACAAATAAACACTAAAATTTAAAAAGATGGATTAAAAGGCAGAAGAATTACTTTGCCATTCTATTTATTGATAGTCACAAATGGTTTTAAAAGGTGTGTATGGCACCAAATTGACAAGGGTGGTCTCTTGCAGCTTTGTACTTTGCCATATTAACTAAACTGGAACTACAAATCCCAGAAGTCTTTTCCCTGTTCGGTTCTGTGTGAACTATCAGAGAAATTGACACAGGAGGTAGACAGTGAAAGGGAAACAGGAGCCAACTTTATGATTAAAAGACTGTCAAGTGCCAGTCTTTCCTGCTGCTCACGTACATTGTCACTGATGTGTTGGCTCACCTTGTTGGAAACAGCTG
>NW_007810803.1:0-979 GCF_000696425.1 Galeopterus variegatus | reverse complement strand
ATTTTTAAAGCCATTTTTTGATATTTTTCTCCTTTTTTAATTTGGTGGAAACCTCAGATAAATGAGAGTGGTCGGCATCTCCCTTAGTTCCTGAGGTAACAGGACTGTTCCAGTTTCCCTCCTGCCCTGCATCTTCAGACAGTTTCCTCACCTGTGACATTGAAATGATGCTACCTGTCCCAAGAGTGAGTTTTGCTCGCTTGTTTCTTACTTTCCTTTTTTTCTTTCTTCCTACCCTTCCTTTTGCTCTTCACAAACTTGTTTTTTTTTTTTTTTTTTTTTTTTTTTTTTTTGATGAGGGCCAACTGAGAAAGCATAAAAATATATATTTACAAATTGAAGGGAACCAGACAAAATTAAGAGATTGTTGTTGTTATTAGGGAAAGTGAAAGGAAAAAGAAAAAACCCACAAGAAAAAAGTAAGGAAGGAAATTAGAAAGAAGTGGCAGGAAGAGAGGGAAGATGGAAGAGGAGGAAGGAAAGGCAGGATCATTCCTGTGTAAGACACTGTAAAGCTAGGGCTGGAGCTCAGACCCCTCCAAGCCCACTGTCCTTCACATGCAGGTCTGTGAGTTAGGTACCAGGAAAAAGCTCCTTGGAGCCATAGGTGAAGAAATAATAGGCTTTATTTCTAAACACCAGCTCTCTGCTGACCAGAAGTTCAGAGCTGCTGCTTCACACACTCTGAAGAAACACACAAGAATAGGAACAAGCTAAAAATACATGAGCATGCATGTGCACTAACTCCACCTCCACACAACTTGTTTACAAAGAATGTGCTGCACCACCCCCAACCAGACCTGAGGTGAGGGGGCCTGACTAAACTACTCTATTTTCCTCACAGACATGCTTTTTCACATTTTCCAAGTTGGACTTCATCTAATTCTCTTAAGAAGCCCATGATAAATGATTTCTCACTTATATTTTACAGATGAGGAAAACCAAGCTCAAAGAGTTTGCAAAACTTGTGACAGGTAAC
>NW_007810802.1:0-979 GCF_000696425.1 Galeopterus variegatus | reverse complement strand
CCGTACTTAATACATCACTACTTTTCATGAGCTGAAGGATGTGGGACTGATGCAGCTGCCATTATTGTGCTCTTACCAAATGGTGATTAGGCTGGGAAACAGAAAGATAAAAGATAAAAGATACCCTATTTGACTTTAAGGAGCATGTAAACGTATGGGTAGAAATAAGCTTTACACATACACTACTGTTTAATTTATAAAACTGGAGGAAAAGTGTTTTAGTTCTATATATAATAAAGTATATTATTCTATATATAATAAAGTTCTATATATAATAAGTGTTCTAGTCTATATATAATAGAAATACCTGAGACTGGGTAATTTATAAAGGAAAAAGGTTTATGTGGCTTACAATTCTGGGACAGCTGCATCTGGCATGGGCCTCAGGCTGCTTCTAATCATGGTGGAAAGCAGCAGGCAGCCGGCAGGTAAAAGCAGATCACATGGCGAGAGGAAGCAAGAGAGAGAGAGAGATGAGATGCCAGGGTCCTATAAACAACAAGATCTCGTGGGAACTAACAGAGCCAGAACTCACTCATTAATCCCTCCTCCCCCAGGGAGAGCATTAATCCATTCATGAGGGATCCGCCCCCATGACTCAATGGAGATCAAACTTCTAGAGCCGGCCCGGTGGCGCACTGCCACAGTGCGCCGCTTGGGAGTGCGGCGGCACTCCCGCCAAGGGTTCGGATCCCACATACAGACCGGTTCCCGCTCACTGGCTGAGCGAGGTGCGGGGGCAACACCGAGGGTTGCGATCCCATTGCCGGTCCAGTCCGGTACGGGCGCAACCGGGGGCAACACTGAGGGTTGCGATCCGTTGCCAGACACGAAAAAAGACAAAAAGGGGGAAAAAAAAAAAAAACTTCTACATGAGTTTTGGAGGGGACAACATATCCAAACTCCATCAAAAAATATGCAATAAGGGCCGGCCCGGTGGCGCACTGGATAGTGCGCCGCTTGGGAAGCGCGGCGGCGC
>NW_007810801.1:0-979 GCF_000696425.1 Galeopterus variegatus | reverse complement strand
GGAGGGAGGGGGGGGGGGGGGGGGGGGGGGGGGAGGTGGGAAGAAAACACAACTATCATCCAAGAATACTAGGCCAAGGAAAGCCATTCTTCGGAAATAATGGAGAGGTAAAGACTTTCCGAGACAAACAAAAGCTGAGGGAGTTGACCACTGTTAGACCTGAGTAGGACAAGAAATGCTAGAGGGTATTCTTCAAGTTGAAATAAAAGGACACTAACAACATGATAACATATGAAAGGATAAAACTCACTGTAAAGGTGAGAATATAGTCAAATTCAGATACTCTAATACTGGAATGGTGGTACCTAGATCACTTTTAACTCTAGAATAAAAGGTAAAAGACAAAGTATTAAAAATAACTATAGCTACAATAATTTGTTAATGAATACACAATATAAAAATGTAAATTGTGACATCAATAATATAAAATGGGGGAGAGGAAAAGTTAGTGTAGAGATTTTTTTCTTATTATTATTGATTATACATATTTCATGGGGCAGAGAGCTGACCATCAGCACCTGTGTCCAAGGTGTGATGATCAGATCAATACTATCAGCATGCCCACCACCTCAAATTTTCCTCTGTCCTCCACCCAACCTCCCTTCTCCTCTGCCCTCATCCCCCATCAACCTTAGGTCTATTCTTTCCCTCTGCACATACAATGTACCACTGTGGTCTTTCTTTCCTTCTTTCTCTCTTAGCTCCCACTTATGAGTGAGGACATACAGTATTTTTCCCTCTATGCCTAACTTATTTCATTTAACATAATTTTCCCCAAGCTCATCCAGTTTGCTCAGAATGGCAGAATTTCATTCTTTTCTTTATGGCTGAGTAGTACTCCATGGTGTATTTACATATTTTCCTTATCCAGTCATCCATCAATGGACATTTAGTTTGGTTCCATATCTTGGCTATTGTAAATAGAGCTGTAATAAACATGGGAATGCATGTATCCCTTAGACATGATGATTTCCATTCC
>NW_007810800.1:0-979 GCF_000696425.1 Galeopterus variegatus | reverse complement strand
TTTTTTTTTTTTTGAAAACTCAAGCACTGGTTGGAATTATTAAAAAGAAATATTTCAGTAAGTTTTGGTGTCACCAGACTCGAGAAAGGAGAGAGAGAAGAGCGTGTGTTTTTGAGGGACCCCGTTGCTCCACCCAGATGGAGAGCCGCGCTGCAGCTGCCCTGATGTGGTGCAGCAAGTTCCCTCTGGACTGGCCCGTGGGTGTCTTTCTACAAGGATGGCGAGCCAGGGGCACGATACAGAAAGCCTGTCATGAATTTTCATTTCTTTTCTTCCCTGGAAATCTCCCTGACTTCTTTGATCCCATCCACCCACCTGACCTTTGCTCACAACCGCTCCCCCATAACAAGACTCAGTTATCACATAGGACCCAGGGGAAAACACCCCAACCAGAAGAAGCCATTCTAGCAAAGCAAGGGGAGTGGGCTACATACATGGTCAGCAGCGATGTGTACCCACTGCTGTGGTCCCTGGTCTAACAAATATCAGTACCTTAAGTAGTTCCCCCCTACATCATGGGCAGGCCAGTTCACCAACTATCTACTAAAAGTCATTGCTTAGTAACCATTCTAAAGAAACAAACTTCACAACATCCATTGGTAACAACACCACCATTAGAATTCATACAATTCTCAAGATGGTTCTTACCACACTGCAATGAAGCTGATACTCTTATTATCCCCATTTTACAGATGAGAAAACTGAGGCTTAGCGAAGCTAAGTTACTTGTCCAAATAAGCGGTAGAGCTGTGAGGTCAGACTCAGCCCTTGGTCTGACTCCTTTACATGCATCCCGGCAGTATTCACTCCTGCAGCTTTTTTGGCACCATCAGGAAGTTCCATCCAAGATTTCTGAAATTGAAATCCATTTGCCACCTTCTGCCTTCAAAAAACCTAAAACCTAATGTTCACCATTCTTTCTGAAATAATCTTTTATATCATTGAAAACCATCACTAAGTATTTTTTGAATGTTTTCTC
>NW_007810799.1:0-979 GCF_000696425.1 Galeopterus variegatus | reverse complement strand
TGTATTTAGAATATTTTTGTGCTTTGTTTTCACATGAATATGTATCAATATAACATCATGCAAATTTCAAATTCATATGAACTCTCTCCTGATATTAATCTCCCATAACGAAAAATATCCAAGATGAAATATAACACTCTTTTGGAAAAAACAAAGTCTCACAAAAACTAAAAGCCATGAAATCCCCCTTTCTACTTTTTCTCATATTGCTCTACTGTATCGAAAGGGACCTCACTCTGATGTTTAGGAGAACTAAGGGGTCCATCTGTGATGTCACAGCCTCAGGAATGTAGGAACTCATCTGGTTCGTCTCCTGACCCATGATCTCAGTCCAGAGATCAATGTACCCCGCGCAGGGTTATTTTCTTAAAATAACAATGTGACTTAATGTCTGTAAAATGTGGTAAAATAAGTTCTGAGTATTATGGGACACCTGCTAGTTGAATGCTCATTGTTCACTTCCTCCTCCTCCTTTCTAAGAGAATCCCTATTTTACTGGAGTCCTAACCAAAACAACAACAGAAAAAACAGCAGCAGCCGAAGACTTTACATGCACTATCTCTTTCAATCCCCATGTTATGGAACAGGTACTCTTATTATCCCCATTTTTCAAGTGGAGAAACTGAGGCTCAAAGTAAGCTATTTGATGAAGACCACACAGAGAGCAACCGACAAAGGAGACTGTGGCCTCGGTGTGGTGTGAATCCAGAGACTGTGCCCTCAACCATTGCACTACAGAGGGTCAGTCCGGTTGGTCCTCAGACGCTGTGTACTGAGGGCAGCACCCCTGAGTCTTTGTCCTCAATTCAGCCAGTGTGTCCACATCACGCAGCAACTGCGAAAGTGAGCGGAGTCAGTGGAAGTCGGAAATGGGCCCTGACTTCAAAGCCCTGACAGTTAAGGAGGCAGAGCCTAGTGTGAAAAGATGTCAGAAACGTTCCCAAAATGTTACCATGGGGATATGAGAACAGTACATAGA
>NW_007810798.1:0-979 GCF_000696425.1 Galeopterus variegatus | reverse complement strand
TGTGGACACTCTGCGTTGTGAATGCATGTCGCTGGAGGTGCTCTAACAGAGGGAACAGGGGACACAGGGTCACAGGTGTCCTCAGTGAGAACCTTCCTTGCTTGGCATGTGAGGGCGAGTACCCAGGGAACACGGGTGGGACTCCCACAGCATCTGCTACAATCTCTAAGAACATTGCAGTGCATATAGCACTGGGTCTCTGAACCAGCGAACTCCACCATCCTGTGACTGACACTGACACAGCCCTCACCCCTGCCAGAGGAAAATGTGTCCTCATGCTGCGGCCAGGCCACTGGGATCATGGTCTGCCTCAGCCCAACCCTTCCCCACAGCAGGAAGACTGGGCTCGCCTGGGGCTTCTTCTGTGTCCCGGCCATTGATCCTCTGCTCTCGGCTCAGCATGAGCCTACTGAGCACCATCCAAGTGGAGAACCAAGTGGGCAGATGAGACCTGGAGCCCAGTGGACAGGCCGGCAGGCAGGGCAGGTTAGAGTGAAGTGAGGGGTCAGGAACATGAGCTGAGGATGGAGAGGACAGCCACAGAGAACCAGTGTCACAGATTCCGGGCATCACAGTTGGATGGGCTCCGTCACACAACTCAGCGGGCAGCTTGACAGGCAGTGCCCACAGGGGAGAGATCTGAACCTTGCTGGACATCTGACCAGTGAGGGGGTGCTGGGGAAGAAGGACATCTGACCAGCGAGGGGGTGCTTAGCAACAATAGGGCAGGTGGCAGCGGTGACATAGTTCAGGTGTGCAAGTTTAGCAATGAGGCAGGAGGGGGGCGACCTTCCCCATGGAAGGGAATGGCCAGAGGGAGGCACACAGAGGGTACTGGGTAGCACACAGGGGCTCTGGAAAGGGCCACAGTGCTGGGCAAGAAAAGCAGATGGGCAGCAGGTGTATTGGAGGCGTGGGTCCAGAAAGGATGGTGGTTTCTGCTGGTAGCAGGATCCAGGGCACCCCTCTGACAGGTGCA
>NW_007810797.1:0-979 GCF_000696425.1 Galeopterus variegatus | reverse complement strand
CTATAAGAGCTAGGGGCAGGCTTGAGCAGGGCACCCAACAACTTCCCAGGCCTTGTGGCCATGGAGGAGGAAGACAGTGAGTCAAACCTTTAACTCTGATAAATGTTGAAGATTAATATCAATTCCGTCAACCTACAAAGTGTATAAGTTTGGAATATGCTCCTTTAGAACTCTTCACTATACACCCATGTACATGGCAACTTACAAGGAAGTATGGACCCTATTTGGGAAAATTTTTGAGAAACTTTGGCATACTTGGGATGACAGTTCTTACCAGAGCATTGGACACTGGGCTCCTACGAAGGTGTGTATCTATCTGATGGCTCAGTGGAGAAGTAAGATTGCCCAAGGGCCCTAAACATCATTCGTTCCACTCCCTGACTCAAGAAGAAGGCGCAAAACTAGCTGATTGATAATCTTGAATGTTTGGCTGTTGCATGTGGAAGCACCTGGTTAGACTCCTAATTACCAGACTGCCCCAATGACTGGGGAGGCTGGAACTGTACAACTATAAAATTTCTAAGTCATGGATCCTCAAGGGAAGGGACCTCTCCCCATTACCATCCCTGCAGCACCTTGTCCTGGACCGTGTCCTGCCTTCAGTGACTGGCAGCTGAAGGCCTTAACCAGGCAGAAGTATATGTGTTTCCTAGAGCTGTTGGACACTCACCTAGTGTTTGATGAGAGTCTCATAGTGACCCTCTCTGAAGTAGAAGACTGCCACAACATAAAACTGGTGCTCTCAGCAGGTGGGATCCTACAGGAGGTGAACCAGAAGGTACAGACACACATCATGAGTGTGAATGGGCTTACAACCCAAGGTTCATCTCAGCTAGAAAGAATGGATTCACTGTAGCTTTTAGACCTAAATGGTCCTCCCACCTCTGAAAACTTCCCCACAACTCTCGCATTCTCTCTGTCTGCATCGAAATGCCAGGACTCCAAACCTGCAAGCTCCCAGACATCCACACCTCAAGCC
>NW_007810796.1:0-979 GCF_000696425.1 Galeopterus variegatus | reverse complement strand
TTCCTGTTTTTTTAAACTTATAACTAAGAATTAAAATGTTCTTGATTAAATCACATCCCCACCATGGAAGCAGGCAAGCAGCACAGCATGCCCAAGGTCCTAGGCAAGAGCAAGGGCAGCCACCTCTGCCAGGAAGTAGGGAAGCAAAGTAGAGCATACCTGGGGTCCTAGGCAGGAGACAAGGGCATCATCCCCTGCCTGAAAGCAGGCAAGGAGCAGACCAAAAACACCACTTCCATGCAGGTGGCCCACCACTGCCACGGCTACTGCAAAAGCAGCTCGATGCCACAGTAGTATCCACAGTTGCCATGTAGGCAGCCCGCCAGACACTCAACTGCACTGACACAAGAAGAGTCACCAGTGGAGACCAGAAAAAGAAGAGGACATCTCTCTCCTCAAAGCCCACTCCAGAGTAATAGAAAAAGCAACTATTCTACCAGATGACTAGACATCAATGTAGAAATATTAGAAATATGAAACCTCCCAAACAGCATGACACCACCAAAAGAATACAGTAATTTCCAAATACCAGAACCTATAGAGCAGCAAACCCTTGAAATGACTGAAAAAGAACTCTGAGCAACAATCTTAAGGAAACTCACTGATACAAGAACTCAGACAACATAATGAAACAAGGAAAAAAATCCAGTTAGAGGAAGGAGGAAATCTACAAAGAGATTAATACTTTAAAAAAGAATGTAGCAGAACTCATCATGCAACTGAAAGACTCACTCAACGAAATAAAAAACACAGCTGAGAGCTTAGGCAGCAGGCTAGAACAAGCAGAAGAAAGAATTTCTGATCTGGAAGATAGTCTTTTTGAAATAAACCAGGCAGACAGAAAAAAAAAAAAAAAGAATTTAGAAAAATGAAGAAAATCTAACAGAGCTAGCAGACCTGAAGCACACAAACATTCAGATCATGGGTGTTCCAGAAGGGGAGGAGAAAGGAAAAGGCATGGAAAACCTATTCAATGAAA
>NW_007810795.1:0-979 GCF_000696425.1 Galeopterus variegatus | reverse complement strand
TAGATGCAAAAAACCAAAATGTCCATCAACAATATAGAGGGTCAACTGTGCTGTATGTACACAATGGAATATACTATCTTAATGTAAATAATTAAACTACACCTATAAAAGTAAAAAAATTTAAAAAACAGGTAAACTAAACTATATTGTCTAGGAATATATGCATACGTAAAGAAAGACAATAAACTGATTATCCAAAAACTCAAGTTATTCCTCAGGCAAAGCACAGAAGAAGCCTCTAGGGCTCTGGTTGATCATGTTATGGTTTCACGAGTTCACCTTATAATCATTCATTAAACTGTACATATGTTTCGGGCCAGCCCGGTGGCGCACTGCTACAGTGTGCCTTTTGGGAGCGCGGTGGCGCTCCCACCGAGGGTTCGGATCCCACATACAGACTGGTTCCCGCTCACTGGCTGAGCGAGGGGCGGGCACAGCACCGAGGGTTGCGATCCTGTTGCCGGTCCCGGTCCGGTAAGGGCGCAACACTGAGGGTTGCAGTCCGTTGCCGGACACGAAAAAAAAAAGACAAAAAAAAGGGAAAAAAAAAAAACTGTACATATGTTTCAAGTTTCATATATATTTATCACTTTTTTTAACTTGAAAAAAGAAGATGAAAGACAAAGAACCTACACCAAAAATTCCACAAAAATTAAGTGTTGGGAGCAGTTTTAACATGCATTACTTTTGTAAATAGAAATAAAATTCAACAAATATTAGTTAATAAATGGTTACTACTACTACACACCTATCAGAATGGCCAAAATCCAGGACACTGGCCACACCAAATGCTAGTGGGAATGTGGAGCAATGGGATCTCTCATTCACTGCTAATGGGAAGACAGTTGGGCAGTTTCTTACAAAACTAAACATGCTTTTACCATATGATCCAGCAAATTCCTTGGTATTTACCCAAAGGAGCTGAAAAGCTATGTCTACACAAAAACTTGCTCACAGATGTTTATAGCAGCTTTACTCA
>NW_007810794.1:0-979 GCF_000696425.1 Galeopterus variegatus | reverse complement strand
TAAAACTATTCAGACACCCAAAGCCAACTGAAAAGTGATTAGCTGTGCACACCAACTGGTATCGCCATAATTTCTCTAATATCATAATGTGTCAAAAGTATCTAAGCAATGATGTATAAACATTTCAATTAACATAGACTTTGGAATATTTCCAACTGAAACTGGTTTTCTTAAAAAAGATAACTGGAGAAGTTTGTAGATTCTGATTTAATCACAGTATCTTTAAAATAAGCCTGTGGACCAGGTGTTACATATATTCAATTATCAGTATAAAGCAGTGATTTTCAAGGGAGTGCCCTCTTCCACACGGCTGAGGTTGAGGAAATGTGAAATTTAGCACAAGGTACAACTTCGGACTGGGGTAACAACCTGGATATCAAGCTACACTTCTAGGGGTTACTTTAGGTCAAAATAACTCAATGAATCTTCTCTGCAAGGGTCTGAACCACATACAGGGGCTAAGGGGTAAAAATATTCTGTCACACCTACTCCCCAAGAAGAGTAAAATATATATGTACATTTGTGAGAAGCAGATAAATACAACCACAATAAGTCAACCTATAAGCCATTTATTGTTCTAGGACTAAGCCTTAATTCATCTCATACCCTCACCCCAGGCCTTTTAGTAGCTGTTAAACTATGAGGTCCAAATCTGCTTTTTTCCTAAATCTTTCTCTATCCTTCAAGTCACTATAGCCTTCAGCACAGGGTAAGGTTTCAAATTCTGCTTGTTCTTTCCTGCAATCAAAACTGTACTTCAATCTCCTTGGTCTTTGATAGACAAAATTAACAGACATTTTTTTCTGAGCTTAAATAGAAATCTTCTCAATCTCAGTTTAACTTCTAAATCTCAGTTTAACCTTCCTTTAAAATCCCTGTAAAGGTAAAAACTGAAGGATTTATTGGAAATAGTTAATTAGCTAATTAATGATTTTTTACATGAATGCTATTTACATTCACCAAAAATCCAAGTTGATGC
>NW_007810793.1:0-979 GCF_000696425.1 Galeopterus variegatus | reverse complement strand
TTAAATTAAACTAATTTGGCCTGAGGATGCCTCTATACTTTAAGTCTCTATGTAACAAACTGCAATTTAAATTAGTTTATAAACTAACTGAAAGCCTAATTTAGGAGTATATTTTTGTAACAAGTAGCTGAGTCTCAGCCAATCACAGCACCTGAACTGCAGTCAGTCACAAGTGGCCAACAGATCAGATTATGTTATAATAAGGCAAACCCCAACCTGTAACCAATCAAGCTGTTTTTGTAACTCACTTCTGTTTTTTGTTCATAGATGCTGCCTGCTTACCTTGTGGAATAGAGCTCTCTAATATCTCTAAAACTCTTCTCAGGACTGCTCAATCGCTAATTATTTGCTCATTGAACTCTATTAAACTTAATTTGTCTAAAGTTTTTCTTTTAACAAAACTACCTCCTTAAAAGGTGAATAGATACACAAATATATATGAACATTTCTTAAACACATATGTATATATATTTACACATTCACATATATGTGTATGTATATAATCCATTTATACTCGTATACATGATTTTGTGACACCACTTGTGAGGAAAATGGAGTTAGCCCAGTCAGGCCCTCTCGCTTCATATCCAGCTGGGTATGATTCAGCACATTCGTGGTAAACAAGTTGCGTGGGAGTAGAGTTAGTGGCATGTGCGCCCCTGTACCCTTCTTGGCTCCTTGCGTTTTTGTGTATACTTTGGTATGGAAGGCAGTGGCTCTGAAATGCTGGTCGGGGGAGCTCTGGTCTATAAACAAATAATGTCCACTTTGCCAGCAGCTGCTTGGTTTTTCTTTCCACTACCTGGCTTAGGACCTGCACAGGAGAGGGTAGAAGGGTCTTTGATCCAGCCTACCATCACACTTCCCTAATTTTCCTCTAACACACCAGCTTTTTTGTCTTAATCTTATTGCTTCACCTTTTATGCAGGACCCCTGAATTCTGGAAGTGGTGTGGGACTGACATTTCATATAGGCACAT
>NW_007810792.1:0-979 GCF_000696425.1 Galeopterus variegatus | reverse complement strand
TTGCCAGTGATGTATCCGTCCACCTACCCCAAGTTGAAAGCAATGGATTCACCTTCAATTTATAACTTTTTCTCAGATACAATTTGATGCCACCTGTTAAAGCTGGGTCAGAGAAAAAAAAACAGAAGACTAAATTTGGTTATTTGAGGAAGCTTGAGCAAGCTGGAATAGAGAGGATAATAATTTTGTAGCTTAGTACTTAGTTCAGATGCTTCTCTGGCATGGTATCAATAGTAGCTTTGATTAGTCTTCCCTCTTATTAATTTATCATCTAAAATCTCTTTTCCTTTGAGCCCAGTCCCATTTTACATTAGGAATTATGGCACAGTATACCATGTGTCATGTTTTGTGTCCGCCCCCTGCAAGTATAGTGAATGTGATGAGTTACATGTGTATTTCTCAACAGGGAATCATGTCTCTACACCAAACAAGAAAATTAAAGTTAACGTAAATGTTTATGATTCCTGTCTAACTAAATTACATTCCTTGATATTAATTTGCTAATTTCCCTTTGGGGAAGAATATGTAGGTATATTTCCCTCATTTATTAGATTATCAAATATACATAAATGGCTCTGGCATAAATGCAAATAGTAATTTCTTTCTCTCATATTCTTGGTTTGTAGTCAATTAAAATTATCTTTGATCAACATTTGTACTAAATGTTTGCTGGTATTTTTTCTTATTCTAGTTTATTCATTCTAGTAATATTTTTTGAGAACAAACTACAAGCCATATTTTAAAATTTTCTTGTTTAAACAAGTTTGATCACAATGGAAATAACCTAAAATAATGCACTTTAATGTAATTTGTAAATGTTTGGTTAGATGAAAACAGATCTATATAATGATAAGCTGAAGAACATAGTGGACACTATAGATTTAGTATTAAAAGCCAAAAGTATTAAAAGCCAAATACGGGCCGGCCCGGTGGCGCACTGCTACAGTGTGCTGCTTGGGAGCGTGGCGGCGCTCCCGCC
>NW_007810791.1:0-979 GCF_000696425.1 Galeopterus variegatus | reverse complement strand
GTCTTTCTCCAGCCCCCTGTTTATTTCCAGTTTTCCCTCAAGAGAACCCAGAAGTTCCAGGAATTTAGCATTGCCCAGACAGCCATTGACCATGTAAGGACAAGATTTCAAGGTACATTTTAAGGCAGTCATACTGGGTGACTCAGAACCTCTCAGTGTGACTGGGCCCAGGTGCTTGCGGTGGTAGCTGCTCATTAGTATACCTTTTATTGGCTCTTCTCCCTTTCTTCTCTCACTCTCCCTATTCCCTCACTTTTGCTTCCTGGGAACATCTCCCAAAAAACCTACCTGCATTCAGATCCTGTCTCGAGAACTCTTTTAGGGGAACAAAACTTAAGAAATCAATTTTACTAAATTATCAACACACTTTTAAATGGTACTTTACATTTGTGTAACAGCCATTGCCTTATGCAAGTATTATTTTAAGTGGAATCTAGGAAATTTCCTTTGTCTCAATTTTATAGAAATGCCAGAGGAATCTATAGCTGGAAACACATTAACAATTATTAAACACAATTTATTATCTATGTAACGAAACTAAGAACCAGAAAACTGAAATTTGTATGGTACTCAAGGGCAAATACTAATTAGTAATTGAACAAGAGTCTGCAATTTTCTTTCTCAAAAGAAATTTGACCTTGACTCTGATTCTGTTTTAATCGTAGATATCCTGTTTTTATAGAGTCAAACAAATATAAAGTATAGGAATAATTGTTTATTTTCCAAAAAGAAAATTCACTTAATATCACAATTTCTTTTACTCTTTAGTATGTAGTGCTGTCCATAATTTTAAGTTGTCCTTTTCAAAAGTTATTATTTAGTGTTTGGAAAACTGAGTAATAACATTCTTTTATCAATTGACTGCCCACTTTAACTTTTTTTCTTTCTATTATTTCTCAGTGTTTTTGAATAATAGTCTATCTAATGCTCCAAAATCTATCCTTGATAAACCCAACCACTTCCTTTAAGATATACATAA
>NW_007810790.1:0-979 GCF_000696425.1 Galeopterus variegatus | reverse complement strand
GGTGGTGGCTTTCTGCTTTCAGGTTTGTGCAAAAGTGGTAAAGGTGAAGAATGAGGAGGAGGAAGAGAAGGAAAAAAATCTAAAATAAAAATTTAAAGACAATAAACCAATGCATGTTACCTCTGGGTTTGTGGTCAGAATTGTCTGCTTTGAACTAAATGCACCTGGTGTACTCTCATGGGTAAGGGAGTACCATCTTCTCCTTCGTCCTCCAGGCCAGGAGTATCTGATACAGTTCACCCCTTTAATCCAACTCCAGAAATCTGGTCTCTCCCCACCCCCAGCAGAGAGTGTCAGACATCTGAGCTGATCGTACAACTTTTTGGACTGTCATATTATATTTGGTCAGTGTCTGATTATCTTAATTTGGGGTTTGACAAAAGTGGAGTCTGAGACAAGGACACAGGTGTGTGTTTTATTTGGGAGGCGATTCCAGAGAGTAGGAGGGAGTGATTCAGAAGAGTGAGGCAGAAAAGGAGAGAAAGCCAAGATACAGGGCTATAGTCCAGTTCCTGTAATAGAGACTTAGAATAACAGTGGCTTAGACAAGTCAAAAGTTTATTTTTTTCCCCTTTGATCCATGCCTACACTTCCATAGAAGAGAAATAAGTATCTATTTTCTACATAAAGAATTGTACAAAAATATTTACAATAGCTTTGTTCACAACAGCCAAAAACTAACGGGTGAATGGATTTTTTAAAAAGCATGGTATATGCACACCGTGGACTACTTACACAGGGGAAGAAAAGAGACAAAATGACGATACATACAGCAACAAGAATGACTGAAAAAGTCATGCCGAGCAAACGAAATTGGACACAGAAGGTACATATTGCATGATTCCATTTATATGACATTTGGATTTGGGAACAGCTAAATCTAATCTGTGTTGAGACAGGTCAGAACTTTGGGTGCCTCTGGGCTGGGTAGGAATCAACTGGATATTTTTTTTAAAAGCAAAATAAATAAATAAATAAA
>NW_007810789.1:0-979 GCF_000696425.1 Galeopterus variegatus | reverse complement strand
GAGAGGCCCAACCACCAACTGAGTAGGTACCCGGTTGAGCACTGTCATACATGCCAATCTGTTGCAGCCACCAGCCCATACCCAAGCCCCAGAGAGGCCAGCCCCCAGAGAAGCAGGCACCCAGGTGAGTACCATCCTGTGCACTGACCCACCACAACAGTTGACACACAGATGAGCCCCGGAGAATCCCACTCACCAACCAAGCAGGAGCCAAGGCAGCCCACCACACAGTCAACTACATTGATACAAAAAGAGTCACCAGCACAGCCTACAAATAGAGGAGGAAGTCTTTCCCCTCATAGTTCACTCCAGAATAATAGAAGTGCTTTACCAGATGACCAAACATCAACAAAAAAATAATAGAACCACAAACAAATAAGAAGATATGACACCACCAAAGAAATATGGCAATTCTCAAGTACCAGACCTCATAAAGCAAGAAACCCTTGATGTATCTGAAAAAGAATCCCAAGCACTGATCTTCAGAAAACTCAAACAGATAAGAGAAGAATCAATTAGAGAACACAATGAAAGAAGAAAAAATATCCAAGATATGAAGGAGGAAATATACAAAGAGATTAATGCCTTAAATAAGAATGTAACAGAACTCCTAGAAATGAAAGATTCACTCAATGAAATAAAAAGCACAACAAAGAGCTTGAGCAGCAGGCTAGAGGAAGCAGAAGAAAGAACTTCAGACTTCAATGAAGGCCTTTTAAAAATAACCCAGGCAGACAACAAAAGGAAAAAAGAATTTTAAAAAATGAATAAAATCTAAGAGAGCTAGCAGATGACCTCAAGCACACGAACATCCATATCATGGGTATTCCAGAAGGAAGGAGAAAGGAAAAGACATTGAAAACCTATTCAAGGAAATAATAACAGAAAACTTCCCAGGTATAGGGGGAGATGCAGACCTTTGGATCCAGGAAGCCCAAAGATCTTAAAGCAGATTCAATCCAAAAAGATCCTCTCCAAG
>NW_007810788.1:0-979 GCF_000696425.1 Galeopterus variegatus | reverse complement strand
CTGTGGGATACTGCAAAAGCAGTATTAAGGGAGAAATTTATTGCATTAAATGCTCACCTCATAAGAATGGAAAGATGGCACGTGAAAAACCTAACACTTCGCCTTAAAGAACTAGAAAAAGAAGAACAATCCAAACCTAAAGTTAGCAGACAAAAAGAAATCATTAAGATCAGAGCAGAACTAAATGAAATTGAAACCGAAAAAACAATACAAAAGATCAATGAATCAAAAAGTTGGTTTTTTGAAATGATAAACAAAATTGACAAACCATTAACATGGCTAACTAAAAAAAGAAGAGAGAATATTAAAATAACAAAAATTAGAAATGAAAAAGGCGATATTACAACTGATTCATCTGATATACAAGGAATCATTCGAGATTACTATAAACAATTATATACCAACAAATTTGAAAATCTGGAAGTAATGGGTAAATTTCTGGACACACACAAGCTCCCAAAACTGAACCATGAAGATGTAGAAAATTTCAACATGCCAATTACAATAAAGGAGATTGAAGCTGTTATCAGAAGTCTCCCAACACAGAAAATCCCAGGACCAGATAAATTCCCAGCAGGATTTTACCAAACATTCAAAGAGGAATTGACACCGATTCTTTACAAACTATTACAAAAGATTGAAACAGATGCAAATCTCCCAAACTCATTCTATGTGGTAAACATCATCCTGATACCAAAACCAGGTAAAGATACAACTGAAAAAGAAAACTACAATATCCTTGATGAATATACATGCAAAAATCCTCACTAAAATATTAGCAAACAGAATACAGCAACACATACGTAAAATTATTGACCACGATCAAGTGGGATTCATTCCAGGGATGCAAGGTTGGTTCAACATATGCAAATTAATAAATGTGATAAACCATATTAATAAAGGCAAACACAAGGACTGTATGATCATCTTTATAGATGCTGAAAAAGCATTTGATAAAATTCAGCACTCATTCATGACA
>NW_007810787.1:0-979 GCF_000696425.1 Galeopterus variegatus | reverse complement strand
CCAATATGTCCCTACTGTGGATTGAATTGTATCTTCCAAATTCCATGTATTAGAAACTTAACCCCCACTGGACTGCTGGTCAAGATGGCAGAATAGACGGTCCCCAGCGTCACTCCCTCCCACAAATCAACCAATTTACAACTATTAAAAAGCAATGACAGCCAAGCTGGGGCCACTAGAGCTCAGGGGAAGAGGAAGAGAGAACTATGGAGTTCACGAAGGTGGGAGAAGCCACGATGAGAGAAAGAATCTCTCCAACCGTTTGGAGCCCTGGCTGCCTCCAGGCTGGCCCTGGTGAGCGCACAGAGCAGAAGCCAGCAAAAGCCGCAGCTGTGCCCTTCAGATGAAGTCGGTTGGAGGCGGCAGGGAAGAAGAGGGCCATGGAGGCCCCCAGGCCAGCAAGACCACTAATAGGGTTCCTGTGGACCCACATAGAAGCAAGGAGCCACAACAACTGAAAGAAAGGAGCCACTCAGAGGCCAGTGAGTCATCACAAGGGACCAGTGCATGGCCCGTCCCATGGGAAGTGTTTGGAGCATGGACAGTGGGGGAGACAGGCCACTGGGAGAACACTGGGGCATAGCAAGAATAGCTGATCTGCCCCCCAATCAGCGTAGGACCACTCATTGGAGACTGGTCAGAAATATAGAACTGCAGGGGGTGAAGTTTGTTGAAAAGACTCAGGCTCAGACCAGTTTCTACACAACCCAGGAGTACTCTCATGAGAGCCAGAAGTACCTATAAAGTCAACCATTAGAACCTGAGCTGCACAAAAAGCTTTCCCCAGGGAATCAGCAGCAAAGCAGCAATTTAGCTCAACCACACAGCTCAAGCGCTGGTTCCCACAGGAAGTTTCCCCACTTTAGAAGTAAGCAAAGGACAAAAAATTAGTTCCAGTGCAGTTTAAGTGCTAGAAATAGCAAATAATCCAACACAGAACTGAAAGAAGAAACAAAATACCCACAGACCAGAGACAAAG
>NW_007810786.1:0-979 GCF_000696425.1 Galeopterus variegatus | reverse complement strand
CAGCGTGGGGTCAGCCGCGGCTGTGTGCCACTCCCGGGGAGGGGCCGCGGCGGGAAGGACCAGGCTGATGAGGCACCCCCGGACCTGGTCCTGGCCCTGCGCCGCCTTCACAAACGCCCCGGCGCCTGGCGGCTCTGGACCCCAGAAGCCCGGGTCGGAGCACGCAGAAAGATGCCACAGCGCCCCTATGCGCCCCCAGTCTCGTGTTTTCTGACCTCAAGCAGGGGCTGGGGACGGCGGGGACGGCCCCGGTGGTAGCTGGGTGAAGGGAGGGGCCGAGACCTTCGATGGGGAGAGGGCGGATTTTTCACGGAGGGTGGACACGGAGGGGACCCGTGTCCGACTCATTCATTCCCAGCCTTCCAGGTCCCGCTGACCAGGTCCCGCTGAGAGGAGTGACCGCTTCCCGCAGGAGTGTCGGGTGGCCAGAGAGGGAAAGAGGACACGGACCCACCTCCGCTGGGGGCGTTTGTATTCACGGCTTGCGTGACCGTCTTCATGCATCTACAGTGGCCCGGGCAGTATATTCCCTTGTTGTTGCTGTTGTTGTTGTTGTTGTTGTCGTCGTCGTCGTCTTTTTCGTGACAGGTAAGGGGATCGCAACCCTTGGCTTGGTGTCCTCTGCACCGCGCTCAGCCAGTGAGCGCTGGCCATTCCTATATAGGATCCGAACCCGCAGCGGGAGCGTCGCCGCACTCTCCTGAGTGTGCCACTGGGCGGCCCAGTATATTCCCATTTTACAGACAGCCTGATGCCCCAGAGCTGGTGAGATGCGGAGCCCAGTTTCTAATGCACGGGGTGGCGTGGGTAGGTGGGAGGAGGGAGCGCCTGTTCAGTTGCTGTTCAAGTGAAGTTATGTTTATTATGGGACAGGTGTTTTTTTGTTTTTGTTTTTGGTTTTTGGTTTTTTGTTTTTTGTTTTTTTGGTCTATTTTGACCTGTCAGTATTGAGTTTTTTGAATGGTTTCTAAAAGCCACA
>NW_007810785.1:0-979 GCF_000696425.1 Galeopterus variegatus | reverse complement strand
TTGTTTAATGGAAGAGTATGTTAATCTATGTTTCTTAGACTTGCACATTAAAATCAATATTCTTCCATGAAATATGCTTCATTTTAAGATAATCCATGGCTCACATATTACTGTTTCGGTAGTGGTTTCTTATCAAAAACAAATTTTAAATTATCTATTTGTGTGGGGGGCCATGAAAATCCAAGTCAAAAAAAAGTGATGTGAAATGTAAGAGTCTTTTATTTCAAGTAGTCACAAAGATTTTCCTTCTTAGTCTTTCTCTTGGTCCTGCTCAGACTTTTGGTAAACATGACACAAGAAAATAACACTGAAGTGACTGAATTCTATCTTCTCGGGTTTGGTGTCCAATACAAGTTGAGGTATGTCCTCTTCATTGTATTTCTCCTGATCTATGCAACGTCCTTGGTGGGAAATATTGGAATGATCCTGCTCATCAAGACAGAATCCAGACTTCAAACGCCCATGTACTTTTTCCTACAACATTTGGCTTTTGTTGATATCTTTTACACCTCAGCTATAACTCCCAAGATGTTGCAAAACTTTATACAAGAAAATAAAACGATATCATTTTGGGGCTGTGTGATGCAATTATTGGTTTATGCAACATTTGCTACCAGTGACTCTTACCTCCTGGCAGCTATGGCTGTAGACCGTTATGTAGCCATCTGTAAGCCACTTCGCTATTCCATAATTATGTCTCGAACAGTCTGCATCCAATTGGTAGCTGGTTCATATGTCATGGGCTCAATAAATGCCTCTGTGCACACAGGTTTTACATTTTCGCGGTCCTTCTGCAAGTCCAGCATCAATCACTTTTTCTGTGATATTCCCCCACTTATAGCCCTTTTGTGCTCGAACACTGACATCAACATTCTGCTCCTTCTTGTCTTTGTGGGATTCAATTGGGTATCCAGTGTATTGGTTGTTATCTTCTCCTACACGTACATCGTGGCTGCCATCCTAAAGATGACTTCGACTG
>NW_007810784.1:0-979 GCF_000696425.1 Galeopterus variegatus | reverse complement strand
CTGTCTGTGTTTGTTATTTTCGCCGACCCTCCCTCTCCCTTTTCGGGTACCCACAACTCGATTGGAGCTGGTTTCCAGCAATTCTTAATGACTCTGTGACTTCAAGATCCTACCCATCCCTTTGAAGTTTAAGAACAAATTGAGCAACACTGTGGCTTCACTATGCTGTGTGATTTGGGCAAGTTACTTAAACTCTTTATGCCAGTTTCCCCATCAGTAAAATGTTGATTATGAGAGTACATCCTTCATATAGTAGTTGTGCAGATTAAGTGGGTTAATACATGTAAATAACTTAGAACAGTAACTGGCAAATAATAAGCACCCAATAAATGATAGCTACTGGTAGTATTATCATAATTAATTTCAGAAGACCTGTGCTTGCTTCTGGGTTCTGGTACCTAGAAGCAAAGGGATATTAGATGCATTACTTGGCTCTTCTAATACCATTTTTAGATTTGGCCAAGAGTGGCCCCTGTTCAGGACCTCATGCTTCAGAAGGCCTTGCTCTGACCCTCCTCCAGCTGGGACCCTTCTTAAAGTACTAGAAGTTCATAGAGTTAAGAAATCATGACACCAACAATGCATGAGAGTTCCTTTTTCTCTGCAACCTTGCCAGCATTTACCATTCACAGTCTTTTGGATATTAGCCATTCTAACTGGGATGAGATGGTATCTCAGTGTGGTTTTGATTTGCATTTCCCGAATGCTGAGTGATGTTGAGCATTTTTTCATTGTCTGTTGGCCATTTGTATATCTTCCTTTGAGAAATGCCTACTAAGCTCTTTTGTTCATTTTTTAATTTGGTTACTTGTTTTTTTATTGTAAAGTTGTTTCAGTTCCCTGTATATTCTGGATATTAATCCTTTGTCAGATGTATATTTTGCAAATATTTTCTCCCACTCTGTTGGGGATCTTTTAACTCTGTTAATTGTTTCTTTTGCTTTTTAGTTTGATATAATCCCATTTGTTTATTTTTCCT
>NW_007810783.1:0-979 GCF_000696425.1 Galeopterus variegatus | reverse complement strand
AGGAGTAATGGGACAGTGCACTCAGGACTCCAGGCACCTAGAAGACTTTCAAGAAACGGGACGTCCCTTCTGCTTTCCTCGCTCTAGGGCCTTCCCCTCCGCCCAAGGCTCTAGTCTCCGTTAATCCCACCTCTCTGGCTGCGGTCCCTTTAAGAGCGCCTTGGAGGACCCAGATTTAAAGTCGAGGACGGCTCTCTAGCTGCCGTCTCTATGGTAAGCGCACACTTCCGGTCGGCTGTTCGTTTCTGGGCTGCTTCCGCCCAAGATGGTGGGAATCGAGTTGGGACCCGTGTTGTGTCCCGTCTGAGGGGAACCCACTCTCCACTCCTCCTTGTCGCCGACTCCCGGCCCGCAGGGCGACGCGGGCCATCCCTGGCCTTGGCCTCCGCTGCTACCGGCCCAGCCCGCGGCGTCGGGCCCCGCTCCGGGGCGGTCACGAAGCTCCGTAGGGGACCGGGAGGCCCTGACCGGCCGTGGTCCGGAGAGACCGGAGCCCTCCGCGGGGCCGGGACTGCAGGTATTACGCTCCTTGTAGTAGCGGGGCCTGGACGGGAGGAAATAAAGGGAATGCGGCCAGCGAAATCGGAGGGAGGGGTTGTGGGAAGCGCTGTGGCCGCCGAAGAGCCTGGGAGTCCCCGCTGGCTTAGCTCGGCGTCCGGGGGGTGTGCTAAGCATCTAGTGACTTTTGTCCTTTTAGAGTACGTTGTACTGTTTATTCCTCAGGGTTTCCACAGGAAATGAGAAATAACCAGCCTCCGCCGACTGGGCGAAGGGATACGGTGATGATTTCCTCGTGTTCCTCGTCGATGGGAGCTTTCCGAGTGATCTCAGTTTGGGGGACCCAGGTATGTAAAGCATGGCGTGTTCTCAGGCAGAGGGTCTGGGGAAAGGCTCCTGTGTTGTTGAACCTGCCTGGTATGGGTGCAGCCTTGTACCAGGCAGCCTGACCCTGACCTAAAGTAAACTCCCAGGAGAAGTC
>NW_007810782.1:0-979 GCF_000696425.1 Galeopterus variegatus | reverse complement strand
TTGTTTGTCTTCCTAGTCTTGAGTTTTAAGAGTTCTTTATTTATTTTGGATAAATAATAGTACTTTATCAGATATGTATTTGCATTTTTTTCCAGTTTATGGATGGTCTTCTCAGTCTTTTGAAAGTGTCATTTGCAGAGCAGAAGTTTTTAATTTTAATGAAGTTTGACATCAATTACTTCATTCTTGGATCATGCCTTTGATGTTGTATTATAAAAGTCATCGCCAAATTTGAGGTCATCTAGATTTTCCCTTTTGTTATCTTCTAGGTGTTTTTTAATTTTGCAATTTGCATGTAGGTTCACAATCCATTTTAGTTAATTTTGGGGAAGGATATAAAGTCTGTGTCTAGATTTCTTTTTTTGCATGTGGATGTCCAGTTGTTTCATTTCCATTTGTTGATGAGACTATCTTTCCTCCATTGCACTGCTCCTTTGTCAAAGATCAGTTGACTATATCTGTGTGGGTCTATTTCTGGGCTCTATAGTCTGAGTCTGCTCTACTGGCCCTTTTATCTGCTCTTTTGCCGGTACCACACTATCTTGATTACTATATTTCAAAGTCTCGTAGCATCAATTCTAAATATTTTTCCTTCAAACTCAAATCACAAACCTCAAATCTTAAATGTGCAATGCTCTATTGTTTAACTACATGCTTTCAGCAATTTCACTTTCCGAAAACTGTGTGCTTTTTTCTTTCTTCTTAAATTTCATTTTAACTCAAATTCCATATCAATAGATGGAAAAAAAGATATTAGAGGGAAATTCTTCAATTTTCCCTCCAAAATTTCTGCAAACTTGCTGAAGTCATTTTTTTTCTAATCATATTTTTTAATCATCTAGTCTATGCAAGCATTAGGGACTAGGGATAAAATATAAAAATATTATACCTTTAGGAAGTTCACATCCTTGTGGGATAGACTGACAACAATTCACAGAAAAGGTAAATTATATAGTATGTAGAGGGCCGAGCCCGTGGC
>NW_007810781.1:0-979 GCF_000696425.1 Galeopterus variegatus | reverse complement strand
TGAGTGAGCGTAACTCTCCCAGTGGGTAACACGCCCACTTTGGTAATACGATATTCATCATACTTTCCTGGATCTTGCCTTGCATTGTACCATTTTGTAGTCAGAAAAAAAAAAAAAAAAAAAAAAATGGGCAGCTTGAGATGAGCGATTCAATGGAGAATAGTTCTATGTTCTCCATGGCGTCTTGATACTGAGTACTCAATCGCTCCTAAAGTCATACTTGATAAATATGTGTATTTGGGAACATATCAAGTTGAAGCTACCTGGATATACAATTTAATTAAGAAAAAAACTAGAATTTGTATGGATCAACTGACAAGTGCGTTTTTCTTTTTCTTTCTTTTTTTTGAAACACAGCTGATACTGCTGGAGTTCAATGTTGTGCAGATGGCAGTCACATAATGTCTTGGGTTCCTGACATATGATAAAAGATCCCCGAAGAAGGTGGAGAACCAGATATCTTATGACATACTTTCCAGAGTGGGTAGGGGGTCTCTGCCACTCAGTGCCATACTGGCCTTGTCCCAAGGGGAGCCATTGCCTATATATCTTCCAGAGAGGGAGGGCAGTGGCTGAGCCGATGGAGACAGATTGTAGCACTGAGTCTTCCATGAGGCCATCAAATAGAAAGAAGGTGGCAAGGATGGAAAAATCATTTTTCTCTGGACAGGTCTTTTCTGTTCGAAACTTAGCAAGATTACGGATGATTATTATGCCTTTCTGCGGCTCTCAACTCCCTCTGACAGTCTCGGCAGCAGAACAGAAGGTAGAAGGGAAGGGTGGTGGCCAGCTGGCTTGCTCGTGTCATGGTTGAGTCACAAGCTGCTCCAGTGGATGGAAACAATTCTACTGTTGGACATTAAATATGAGGGATAATCTCTAGGGAAATAGCAGTAGGCACCAAAATGCATAGAACATATAATAA
This sequence comes from Galeopterus variegatus, assembly GCF_000696425.1. Taxonomy (NCBI): domain Eukaryota; kingdom Metazoa; phylum Chordata; class Mammalia; order Dermoptera; family Cynocephalidae; genus Galeopterus; species Galeopterus variegatus. Next base: position 54 of record NW_007810781.1, on the reverse strand, counting down.
TAAAATTGCATATACTCCTAGTGTTTGAAATCAGATGGAGTGAAGGAAGAGGAT
>NW_007810780.1:0-979 GCF_000696425.1 Galeopterus variegatus | reverse complement strand
AGAGACCTAGACAACTTTTGTCACTGAAGCAGCAAAGCTGGAGAGATTCCTTATCTTCAAGTCTTCTTCTATCTCTGATCACATTCTCCTCTCTGTCAAAACCGTCGTACATCTCAAATTCTCCTAGCCTATGCCCGATTCTCCCATTTCGAACTCAGATCAAACTTTTGATCCATCTGACCACTCTGCTCCCTGACCACCTCCTAAAGCTCCAGATCCTTCACCAGCCCCATCACCTTTTTCCTCTCTTCCCCATACCTGGTCTCAAGATGCTCATCCTCAGCCACCTAACCCCTTTCCTTCTCTCCCTTCATCAGGTGATGACCCTGCCTCAGTTCCAGCTCCTTTATACCCCCTCTGTGAAGTGGCTGGGACAGAGGGAATTATCAAGGTCCATATCCTCTTTTCTCTTTCTGATCTCTCCCAAACTGAAAAATGACTGGGATCTTTCCAGTCATACCTGAACACATATCTTAAGGAATTCAGATATCTCACCCAGTCTTATGATCTCACCTGGCATGATATTTTTATAATTCTCACTACTACTTTGTCTCCTTAGGACAGGGAGCAGGTCTGGATAATGGCCCAAGAAAAGGCAGATGAGGTACATGCTCAAAATAAAAGAGGGCCTGTGGGAGTCATTGCAGTCCTTCACACCAACACAAATTGGAACTACCAGGCTGGCCACAGGGATTGGGATCTCCAGGATAACATGATCACACACCTGATTTATGGCCTCCAAAAGGCTACTCACAGGTCAGACAATTATGAGAAACTTAGAGAAATTACACAGAGATCCACTGAATATCCCAGTGAGTTCCTAACCCACCTCTCTGAGGCTTTACATAAACACACACATATAGACCCAAACTCCCCTGCAGGCATCACCCTCTTACACTCTCATTTTGTTACCCAATAAGCCCCTGATATTTGAAACAAACTAAAAAAACTTGAGGATGGTCCAAATACGACCCAATGG
>NW_007810779.1:0-979 GCF_000696425.1 Galeopterus variegatus | reverse complement strand
AGAGTGAGAACCTATGAGATACTCCATAACTTTAGCTTTAACTCTAGAGGGTCCAAATAAGTGTTTTTAAATTATACATCAGTTTGATTGCAACAGTAAATTACTGGAAACAAAAGATTGGATTAAACAAAATGTGATATATCATGCCAATGGAATGCTATGCAACTACTTAATGTGGGAGTATATTTAATGACATAAAAACATGTTTGAGATTTGTTCTGGGGAGGGCTCTCTGAATTCAAGCAATGGCATTAACCACCGATTCCCCACCTTTTGGTTGGTGAAGAAAAGCAGTGTTAGTGAGGAGCTGACGGACTCTAGGGGTTGGCTTACAGGGATCAAACCATGGATATATCATTCCCGAATGAGGCTGGCTCCTGAAGAAAAAGAGAGACCTCAGCCGACGGAGACCCCCAGGACCCGAGGCAGTAACAGCAGCTTAGTGTCAACAAACCTCCCTGTGTTGCTCCAGACACCAGGGTGGAACAAATAGACTGCGATGGCCTTACCTACAATGACCAAACACCAACAGAGAGATACCAGAAATATGAAAAACCAATAAAGTACGACACCACCAAAGGCATATCAGTAACGCTCAAGTTCTAGGCCCTATAGAACAGGAAGTCCTTGAAAAAATTTAAAAACTTAAAGAAAATCTAAGACAGATAACAGACAAACTCAAGTGCCCCAATATCCAAATCATGGGTATTCCGGAGGGAGAGGAAAAAGGAAATGGTATTGAAAACATATTCAACTAAATAATAGCAGAAAACTTCCCAGGTATAGGGAGAGATACAGATCTTCAGATACAGGAAGCTCAACAATCTCCCAACATATTCAACCCAAAAAGTCCTCTCCAAGACACGTTATAGTCAAATTGACAAAACTCAAAGACAAAGAGAGAATCTTAAAAGCTGCAAGAGAGGGCCGGCCCGTGGCTCACTCGGGAGAGTGCGGTGCTGATAACACCAAGGCCACG
>NW_007810778.1:0-979 GCF_000696425.1 Galeopterus variegatus | reverse complement strand
GTCGCGGGGCGGGGGCGGGGCGCTGGCTGGGCGGCGCACTTCAATACCGGGTCGGGTTGGAGCTTGAAAAAAGAAACGGGGTGCGGAGAGAGAAATTGTAAAGGAGGAAGGGGACCAGGAATTTTAAAGGCGGTTGTGAAAGAAATTGACAGGAAGCCAGGACCCCTGTCTGCGTTCCAGTCTTGACTCTGTGTCATTCATTCATTCTTCATTATTCGTTTCTCCATCCCTCCATTCATTTATTCCTCCATTCATTTATTCCTTCATTTTGAGGGCCAGCTCCCTTTAAGCTATTTTAAGAGGCTCCAGGGCAGATTTAAAAGCTTTCCTTGTCTGTCATGTCGTCTAAATCTGAGATTCAGTGAGAAACACAAATGGAGGAATCCTCTACAAAGATCCTTTTATGTTATTCTCCAATTTATTTTTTATCCAAGCAGCTTCCAAATAAACCAAAACGTAGACTTGAATCAGGATCCTGTTGCTAAAACGTCTGAACCCAGAGGGCTTGCTGGAAGACAGGTTAGAAGAGGAATGAATGAATGAGTGATTTTTTAGTGTTTCCCGGATCACTCTTGGCATTTAGATGTGCTCCCCTCCATGAATTCTGTTCACACCCTTCCCCCACCCCTCAAATTTGAGACTCCCAAGGGGACATTAGGCTAGGCTGTTAGGAGTGTTCACTCTGCCTGCAGTGAAGCAATGGAAAGCTGGGGAATTCCTTTACCCATAAGTCTAGTTTTGTTTCCTTTAACCTTTCAAGTGCGGGGATCTAGAGGGTGCTTTCCATGGTTACTACATTAATCTTTCCAAGAGCTCTTCGAGATAGGCATTATCTTATTCATTTCACAGATAAGGAGGCTGAGGTTTTTAGAGTTTAAAAAACACACTACAAACAAAACTAGACCTCATACCTAGCTTCTTCTCACATTAAAGCCCCATCTTTTCTGTACAGCAGACTGCCTCTGAGTGTTTTAAAGTA
>NW_007810777.1:0-979 GCF_000696425.1 Galeopterus variegatus | reverse complement strand
TTCCTCTGGTCACAGTTTGCGATGGTCAGTTTTATGTGGCAACTTGACTGGGCCACAGGGTGCCCACATTTAGCCAAACATTATTCTGAGTGTGTCTATGAGGGTGTTTCTGAATGAGAGTAACATTTGAACTGGTAGATTCAGTAAAGCAGATTGCTCTTCCTAATGTGGTGGGCTCCATCCAATCAATTGAAGATGTGAATAGAACACAAAAGCTCAGGAAGAGGGAACTCCTCCTGCCTGAATGCTTAAGCTGGACATTGGTTTTCTCTTGCCTTTGGACTTGAACTAGAACTTTAGCTCTTCTTGGGTCTTGGGCCTGCTTGTCTTTGGACTGGAACCATACCATCAGCTCTCTTGGGTCTCCAGCTTGCCAACTGAAGATCTTGGGGCTGCTCAGTCTCCATAATCACATAGCCAATCATTGTAATAAATCTCTTTATACAAACGCACGCACACACACACACAACTTGTTGGTTCTGTTTCTCTGAAGAACCCTGACTAATACATGGTTCTGAGATTTTCCTCTGGATTGACTCTCCCCATCTCTCAGTCCATGGAATTCAGGTGAAACTCACCTGATCTGTTTCTGCTGAAGTTGCTAAGCTTTGGGGACTTAAGCCAATTTTGTCACCATGATATAAGAGTCTGCCTGACAATGAGCAGTGCAGAAGCAAGAAGAGCCCAGAGATGGAAAAGGCAGCTTCCCAATGACAGGGCTTGAGTTCCTAGATGCAGCCATGCCTGAAGCCAATAAAGGCCCCAATTTTTCCATTCCATGGACTAATAAATTGCACACTCTCCTCCCCACTCCCCTTTTTTTTGCCTAAGCCATGTCAAGTTGGGTTTCTGTCATTTGCAACTGAAAGAGTGATTAGAATTTACATTGAAATACTATTTAATCAGTATCCTACTGTGACTATATATTTAAGGCATTTCCCATTTTACTATTACAGTCAGTGTTGTCAGGAACATCTTG
>NW_007810776.1:0-979 GCF_000696425.1 Galeopterus variegatus | reverse complement strand
ATAAAATGCCAAACATTAAACTATATCCTCACAACAAATATAAATGAATTATATATACCTACTAAATAAAGTACAAAGACTTTGTTGACAAAAAAAACCAAAAAAAACTTGTGTAGCTACTGCCTGATTGTAAGATAGATTACAAATAAAACCACATTAAAATAATCCAAATAAAATGTGGGCAAAAGATAAACAGAATTGCCCAGCCCGGCTGAGTACATGCCAATCAGAGAGGCAGCCTGCTGGAGAGGCCTGAGATCTGTGGAGACACACACCCCACAGTGCCAGCGCATGACTGAGAAGGTAGGCCTTGCTGCTGCTGGACTCCATCCCCAGTCTGGACAAGTGCATGCCGATCAGAGCGGCACCCTGCCAGAGATGCACAAGATCTGCAGAGACCATGTGCCCCGTGGTGCCAATGAGAGACTGAGCATGTAGGCCTCGCCAATGCCAGACTCCATGCCCAGACTGGCCAAGTGTGCACTGACCAGAGAGGCACCCCATCACACAGGCCCAAGATCCATGGAGACCACCTGCCCCATGGTGCCAGCACGTGACCGAGTAGGTAGGCCTTGCCACCATGAGACTCCATCCGCAGCCTGGCCCAGTGAGTGCCGACCAGAGAGTTGCATCCATGGAGAGGCCCAAGACCCAAGGCGACCATGCACCTGAGGTGCCAGTGGGTGACCTAGCAGACATTGAGGCAGCCATGCCAAACTGGCAGCCCCAGCAGCATCCTAGCCAGACAATAGTGTCAAACAAGTGGACCAGGAAATCCCTTGCCACAATGACTAAACATCAAAGGAAAGATACCAGAAATATGAAAAATCAAGAAAGTACACCACCAAAGGGTAATAACTCTCAAGCTCTAGATCCTATAGAACAAGAAGCCCTCAAAATGTCTGACAAGGAATTTCAAGTGATAATTCTAAGGAAACTACATGAGATACAAGAAAACTCAGCTAGACAACATGATGAA
>NW_007810775.1:0-979 GCF_000696425.1 Galeopterus variegatus | reverse complement strand
TATTGAGCCTTGCAAAGTGTTCCCGCAGGGTGTGTATTTATTGTTATTTATTATTTTTTTTTCTGAGACTCCGCCTCCTTTTGCCGGACCACTCCCCAATCTGTGTGCGTAGAACAGGGCTGAGGCGTGTCTTCTACAAAACTTGTCTTTCATCTGAGAAATCAAAGCTATGCCCTGCCCTGCCCTGCCCAGAAGGTGTCCAGTCTCTCCAATTGCCGGGTGTGAACTCCTCGGGCAGGGTACCTCAGCACACAGTTCCTCTTTGACTCCCCCCAGCATGGGTCGGCCCTCCAGGAGAGCTGTCCGGTAGATTCAATGTAGCTCCAGAGCACTACGGGCTCCCCTCTCCCAACCAGAAATCAGTTAGGAGTTCTTCCAAACTGAGGCCCACAGAGATGGTATCTACCTCCCGGAAACATGGAGTTTACCTGGGGCCGACGCCCAGGGTGTGGGGGAGAGAAGATATGGGCGGGCTCCTCTCCCCTGCCCTCCTGACACTGGCCGGGGGCTCCCCACGCTACCAGCCCCGTCAGAGATCCGCGGGGAGAGTGGGATGGTAAGCCGGTCCACAGGCCCTGGGGTGCCCCGCTTCGAGGTAAGCAAATGGCAAGTCTCAGTGAGGAGCTGCGCCAAGCAGAGATGGCTGGCCTGCTTGCTCTAAGCCAGCCATCTCCGCCCCCACCCGAGAAAATGGAGGCAGCTCTGTTGCGGGCACCTGGCCTGGTGTGGTAGGCGGGAGCCAGGTGGGCGGGGAGCTTTCAGGCTTCGCCCCAGAAGTTGGGCTGTGCTAGGGGTGACTCACAGTGCTCGCAGAGTTGGGCCGGTCTGGTGCCTTCCACTCCGTTTCTGTGTCATCTCTGCTGACTTAATTGGCCTTTGTTTTCTCGGCCTCCTTGCTCGAACCCGCAGCAGGGCTTAGGCGCTCTTAGGAGTCTTCTTTTGTGTCAGGCCTGAAACCTCGAATCAGTTGTTGCTTGTT
>NW_007810774.1:0-979 GCF_000696425.1 Galeopterus variegatus | reverse complement strand
ACAACCATCATGCAGATGGTCTGCTGGCCACTGCAGTGCATTGACACAAGGAGAGTCACCAGCGGAGACCAAAGAAAATAAGAGAATGTCTCTCTCCACAAAGCCCGTTCCAGAGTGACAGAAGAAGCATCTGCCCTGCAATAATATTGAGGGACCCAAACATACCTTTCAGCATTGGACAGATGATCTAGGCAAGAAATCAACAGAGTAACTATTACTCTTTCAGAAAGAGAGAAGAAATGTAGGGTTATCAGAGGTGGGAGGGGAGAGGGAGAGGGGCTAGGGAGAGATTGGACAAGGGGCGTAAAGAATAAGTATGAATTGTAACAATATATATGCTACTAATATTGATTTGATCAACATGTCAACATTAATCCCCCAAAATACATATAATCAATTATGATTCAATGAAAAAATTTTTTAAAAAGTTCCAACTATAACCCCTGTGCTCACTGAGCCTGAGTCTGAGACATTCACTTGTTCCTCCCATCACCTGTTGTTGATCCTGTGCCTCTCAAGACAGGAGCAAGCCCTCCCCTCCTCTTCTTGGCTCATGGCTGGATGTGCCCGAATAGGTGCGGGGCAGAAAGACATGGCCAGCCTGTGTGTCCGGGAGTGTAGGTCTGTGTACCTGGACGTGGGAGGGACTGAGTGCCCTGGACTCTGGCTGAGTGGATTTGGGCTGACAGCCTGGTATATGGGAACAGAAGTTACTCACAGGAAATATCCGGGGTGAATGCATCACTGTGGCTGGTGCTCACTGGATTCTGGTAGGTTGTGTTCTGAGTCTCTGGTTCATATGTTGATGTCACAGAGTCCTTGCCCTCCGTAGTTTGGGAGTTGTTGCTTGTGACAGAGGGCTTGGGTAACTCCGCTGCACAGAGAACAGAGAGAAGATTGTCCTGTGTGGTGCCTTTCATTCCTCCAAAGGCATTTTTCAATCACAGTTGGCATCTTTCATCTTTCAGCCAACCTGAAT
>NW_007810773.1:0-980 GCF_000696425.1 Galeopterus variegatus | reverse complement strand
CAGTGAGCGCACAGGCCATCCCTATATAGGATCTGAACCCGCGGCCTCGGCGCTCCCAGTGCCACAATACAGTATTTTTAACTATAGTCACCATGCTGTACGTTAGATCCCCAGAACTTATTCATCTTATAATTGAAAAACTGTACCATTTGACCAACGTCTCCCCATTCCCCCCAACCCCCAGTCTCTAGCAACCACCATTCTACTCTGTTTCTATGAATACAACTTTTTTTAGATTTCACATATAAGAAGGTCATATAGTATCTCTTTTTCTCTGACTTATTTCACTTAGCATCTTGTCCTCAAGTTTCGTCCATGTTGTCAAAAACGGCAGGATTTCTTTCTTTTTTATGGCTAACAATATTTCACATTGGGTGTGTGTGTTTGTGTAACAATTTCTTTATCCATTCTTCCACTGATGGACATTGAGGTTGATTCCATGTCTTGGCCATTGTGAATAATGCTACAAAGAACATGGGAGTGCAGATACTTGTATCTCTTTGAGCTACTGATTTCATTTCCCTTTGGAAATATACCCATAGCTGGATTGCTAGATCACATGGTAGTCCTATTTACAATTTTTGAGGAAGCTCCATACTGTTATCCACAATGGCTGTGACAACTTACACTCCCACTATTTGACAGATGAAGGAATTGAGGCTCTGAGAGGCTAAGCAGCTTGCTAGTGGTCACACAGACCTGGAAATCAAGCCCAGTTCTGCCAGAATTAATTATCCATGCTCTTTCTACAGAATTTCACTATTTGCAGATTGAAATGAATCATGTTAAACACCCAAAGCACCCATATTTTTAATTAAAGGGGGTTTTCTTTGTTTTCTTCTTTTCCCAACTCTGAAAGATGTAGATTCCAGGGTGATCAGCTCAAGTAGAAGACACTTCCAAAGAATGCTCTTTAAAACCTACTTTACTGAATCAAAAAACAAGACCAAGCTCATCCTAGCCCCTTGGGGGAAGCAAGT
>NW_007810772.1:0-980 GCF_000696425.1 Galeopterus variegatus | reverse complement strand
AGTTCCGAATCCCTCTGATTCTCAGTTTCTCCACCAATAATGTGAGAATAATTACAGTTATACTTCAGAGTTAATTTAAAAATGGGAGGTAATATAAAAGAAACCTAACAGAATACTTGACAAATTATATTCAATAAATAGTATTTATTTTGTTATTATTCCTATTAACAAGGAATGCAATGTCTAAAGTTCTCTGCATAGAATTCAAAATCCTTCATAATCAAGTTTGAACCTTAGTTTCTTGTCTTAAATTCTACCACTTTTTCTGGGGTACCTCTATCAGCATCCTTTCGAAACTCTGCTTTCTGTTAAACTAAATCCTTTATTATTGTACAAACATTGTGCATATTCGTTACTGAGGAAGAGCATGGTTGTTTTACTTTTCTCTTTGTTTCCTTCTGCACTAACCCATGCCCAAGTGCTCATGGTTTGCAAAACACATAGATAATAAGAAACAGAGTCAGAATGTGCATCCAGTTTGCAATATTCATAAAGTTTAGCCAGGCTTCTAAAAAGTGCCAAGCAATTTTTTAAAGTAGTTTGTTTGGTTATGAATGGAAGCTTTGAATTTGCACAGACTTAGATTTGAATGTTAGCTGAATGACTGAACAATTGCAAACATGATCCTTCATGTCCCTTAGCTTAAACAGTGATATTTGTAAAATGATAATAATATATACTATACCTCTTTAAATTATCATTATATCTGATGATGATACATATTCATGACATAACCTATAAGTGATGCATATATAAAAGATATACATATCATATATATATGTATATAATTTGATTCACCTTAACTTTAAGGTGCATATGTGTATATATATGGGTATGTGCATGTGTGTGTGTATATATAGCATGTGAATATGTAATATACATAGTTTACATGATACACTATATATTATATATAAAATATATAGTGCACAATATATATTGTATATATAGTGTGTAATATGTCTATATATCTATATCTATAT
>NW_007810771.1:0-980 GCF_000696425.1 Galeopterus variegatus | reverse complement strand
TCAGTTTTCCAGGATGCTATGCATCTCTCAGCCTGCAAGAGAATTCTGTCGGTGCCTACGTGGAGCTGGCTGCAATCTCATGTTAAGATCATGATCCCATTAGCTGTAGGACTATTAGTCTTATAGACTGTTGGGCAGAAAACCACAGGCTGTGAAATAACAGCTGTTTGGGAGTGACGAAACTTTAAAAGGGCACCGTTGAGAGGCCTTGCGTGAAACCACACCAAAGCCCAGCCTTCAAGCAACAAACCTGATTCCCATCCCCCACAGGCTGAAACACGTTCAGAACTGGAAAGATCCACAGGGGGGTGTGAGAAGCCTGAAACACCCCATTACTCGTGTCACTCGCTGCTTGAGTCCTGGAAGAGAAAGCCAAAAAATAAAATCTCTGGGCTCACTAAAACTCTGACCAGCCCACTACACTCTTCTCTCCCTCCATTTCCCACACTTATCCTCGGCAGCTGTGACATGGCCACTGGCAAGTTGCCTGGAGAAAGATCCGGGTGCAGGTTGGATAGGTTCTTACCCTATTAGGACTCGTATTTTCTCAGTACTGGGCCTGAGCTTAAGCTATGTGCTAGCTTAAAGAGCTACGTTATTTAAGCAAAGTTTAGTCTTAGGACTCCTAATGCTTAAAAGGAGGATAACAGTAGCCAATCAGGTCAGCCACGGAGGTATGACAGCTGCAAGGACAGGAGCGTTGCCAAATTTCTGAGCTCTCAGTGAGCCAGTCCTAGATATGCAAGTTGGGATTGGTGTGGGTATGAAACCACCCCACCACCCACTACCCACGAGCCAGGCTAGAAGACCGGTGAGAAAAAGCAAATCCTGAGATCAGCTGGAAATTGTTGTCACATGTGGGGCTGTAGAGTTTAGGGATGAGAGCGCTCCTTGAGAAAACAGCAGCACAGCCCAGTGTCCTTGTTGAAGAACAGTGTTTTCCCAGTGACTTACAAGATGTGTGACATGGTAACTGTACA
>NW_007810770.1:0-980 GCF_000696425.1 Galeopterus variegatus | reverse complement strand
CACAGCTCTCAGGATTGCGCTGTCTCCTGGCACGGCCGCTCCAGACCCGTCGCCATCTTCCCTCCTGTTTCTCCATAAGTTACATTCTTATTCTTCAAATTATATAGTACCTGACCATTTTTGGAAATTTAAAACTATAAGTGAATTATTTTTTTCTTATTCCTCATATTGAAAAAAAATTCTCAATTTTCTTGAACACGTCATTGTGTATTCTGTTGGATTGTACATTAAATGCTTCTTATTAGAACAGGTCACCAAATTATGACAAATCAAAACTTATTTGAGAATTATATATATACTTGTGACTCTTGACTGCTATTTTACTTTAAGAGATTATTCAACAAAAAGTTAGTGTGCCTTTATAAATAAAATCAATACATTTTATGTCTTCCTGTTTTTTTTTTTTTTTTCCAAAATAAACTTTTTCAACTCTAATGTAATTCTCATGCTCTGTCAATCATAACTGTTTTGGGCTTTCTGTAATTGGTGAAGTAATTACTTTTCATGCTTTGAAATCATGTTTGCATTTTGTAGTTATTAATCAATTTCCTTTTCTGCTCTGAGTTAAATTAAATTATAATACTAATACCAGAAGAGTCTCCAATAGCTCTTTCTCTGTATTTTAATAGAGCAATCATCAGTGCAGAAGAAGCATTTTTTTTTCATAAACAGAATAAAGGAATGCTTGTATTGCTAGAGTTGACAGATGGCATCTACCACTCTTTAGCACTTAGTCTTCTGCAATAGCAAAACTGTGGGTTAATATTTTACAAACAATTGAAGTGGTACAATAATTTAGTGACTCCAAACAGGAGCATTTGCTTTTTTTCTTCTGCCTTGATATCTCTTTCCATAAAAATGAATGTAAAGTGAATGAAAATACATTTCTGCTCTATTCTCACTTTTATGGCTAAATTGTTTTTTTCAGATAGTTAAATTAGTACATACAGAACTCCTAGGTTGTAGTGTGTAAGATTTGG
>NW_007810769.1:0-980 GCF_000696425.1 Galeopterus variegatus | reverse complement strand
GAAAAGCAAAATAACCCAAAAGCCAGATGGAGGAGAAGCTTATAGAATGGTCAACAGGAATTCAAAGAAATTTGGGTGGATTGCCAGCAATACTGCTATGTATATTCAGTGCACAGACCATTTTGTTTATACAGCCAGTACTCAATTCCTATTTTTAGAATTACAGAATAAATGCAAGATCTAAAATTTATGTTGGAAAGTAAGTAATAGTTAATTTTATGTGGCAACTTGACTGGGTCACAGGGTGCCCAGATATTTGGTCAAACATTATCGTGGGTGTTATGGTGAGGGTGTTTTGTATGGGAGTAACAGTTAAATAGGTAGACTGAGTCAGCAGATACCCTCTCCATGTGGGTGGACCTCATTTAATCAGCTGAAGGCCTGAATAGAACTAAAAGGCTGACCCTCTACAGTAAGAGGAAATTCTTGTTGGGCAGACTTTGAACTGGGAAATTGGCTTTTAGCTTCTTTCCTGCCATCAGATTCAAACTGAAATATTGGCTCTTTATGAGATGAGCTTGCCAGCCTTCAGACTAAAAGTCCATTAGTTTTTGTGGTCCTTAGGCCATTGGACTTAGATTATAACTATGCCCTTGGGTCTGCTGGGTCTCCAGTTTGCTGACTCATCCTGCAGATCATGAGATTTGCCAGGCTCCATAGTCATCTGTGCCAATTCTTTGTAATTAATCTCTAAGCCATTTATACACATAACACATGCACATCCTATTGGTCTGTCCCTGTAGAGAATTGTGAGCAATACAGTGCCTGTGCTAATATAAGTAGGAAATCTGCAGGATGGTTATCATTAGGCTCCTTGAGGCGAACTCCAAGTTCTCCTTTGAGTAAGTTCAGAGAAAAGTAAAAAGTGAGCACTTCAGTTTTGTTTTGGTGGGAGCAGAGGGAGATTAGTCCTCTTAACGTCACCTGTGCTGGTGACAGGACAAGAGCAAACCCTCTAAGTAGAAAATGCAACACAACTG
>NW_007810768.1:0-980 GCF_000696425.1 Galeopterus variegatus | reverse complement strand
AGCAGCATGGGTTACTGCCTTCTGTGTGGGTGGGGTGGGGGAGTGGTGTTGCTCCCCATGTTTTCTGCCTGCCTGGGCCTCCCCAGTCATGGTGGTGTGGGCTCCTCATGATTGACCATTTCTGTTAATTCCTGCAAGCAAATATATCTCTAAAGAAGAAAGTTACTGCAAATAAGCATATTTCAAAAGAGAAAAGCCACATCTATAGTCACTTGTCATGACTTCTAGAGGAGTACATTGCTAGATCACATGGAAAAAATATGTTTAGCTTTGTATAAATTGCCAAACTTTTATTGAAAGGGAATGTGTGATCTTGAATCCCCACCAGGATGAATAAATGAGAGTTACTGTTTCCTCACATCATTACCAGCATTTGGTATTGTCAGTATTTTGAATTTTAGTATTGCAATAACTGTATAGTAGTTACTTAAGTTTTCAATTCATTAATGACAATTGACGAGTACCTTTTCACTGCTTAACCTCTATATGTAAATATTCTTTGGTGAGGCTTTGTGTCATATCTTTTGCCCAATTTTAGTTGGGTTGTTCATTTTCTCATTGTTGAGTTAAAGATTTTTTTATATATTGAATACAAGTTTTTTTTTTTTTTGTCTTTTGTCTTTTTCCGTGTCCAGCAATGGATCGCAACCCTCAGTGTTGCCCCCGTACCGGACCGGGGACCGGCAATGGGACCGCAATGCTCGGCGTTGCTCCCACGCCTCGCTCAGCCAGTGAACGGGAACCGGTCTGTATGTGGGATCCGAACCCTCGGGCGGGAGCGCCGCCGCGCTTCCCAAGCCGTGCACCATCCAGTGCGCCACTGGGCCGGCCTGAATACAAGTTTTTTGACAGGTGTTTGCACATACGTTCTCCCAGTCTGTGTCCTGTCTTTTCATTCTTTTAACAGTATCTTTAAGACAGCAGAAATATTCCTAGTTTTAATGACATCCAACCTATCAACTTGTCTTTCCCAGATCATA
>NW_007810767.1:0-980 GCF_000696425.1 Galeopterus variegatus | reverse complement strand
TGACCAATATCTCCAATGAAAACACATGTGAAGATCCTCAAAAAAATGCTAGCAAATAGAATCCAACAACACAATTAAAAGATCATTCACCATGATGAAGTGGGATTCATCCCAGGGAGGCAAGGATAGTTCAACATATGAAAATCTATAAACATGACACACCACATCAAAAGAATGAAGGAAAAAAACCCATGTGATTATTTCTATATCTATATAGCAAAAGCATTTGATAAAATCCAATGCCCCTTTATGATAAAAACACTCAACAAATTTGATATAGAAGGAATGTACCTCAACATAATGAAACTGATATACAACAAAAACACAGCTAATATCATACTGAATGGACACAAATGAAATCTGGAACAAGACAAGAATGCCCACTTTCCCCACTATTATTCAACACGGTACTAGAAGTTTTAGCCAGCACAATAAGGGAAGATAAAGCAATAAAGGGCATTCAAATTTGAAAGTATCAATAGAGAAACTATCCCTATTTGCAGATTTGTTATTGTATACATAGAAAAAACTTAAAATTCCACCAAAAAATTACTGGAACTAATAAGTGATTTAGAATGGTGGCACATTACAAAATCAACACAGAAAAACTACTAGCCTTCCTATATGTCAATAACAAAATGAAAAAGAAGAAATCAAGAAAGTAATCCTTTTCACAATAGCTACCAAAAAAAAATTTAAATACTTAGAAGTAAATTTAACCAAGAAGGTGAAAGACCTCTACAATGAAAACTATAAAAAATTGTGAAGAGGACACAAATAAATGGAAAGATACCTGATGTTCACAGGTTGGAAGAATTAACATCATTAAAATGTCCATGTTACCCAAAGCAATCTACTCATTAAACACTATCCCTAGGGCCAGCCCGGTGGCGCACTGTTACAGTGCGCCGCTTGGGACCGTGGCGGCGCTCCCGCCGAGGGTTCAGATCCCACATACAGACCGGTTCCCGCTCACTGGC
>NW_007810766.1:0-980 GCF_000696425.1 Galeopterus variegatus | reverse complement strand
GATCTCAAGCGGCGCACTGTAGCAGTGCGCCACCGGGCCGGCCCATGTATGTTTTCTTTAGAAAAAAAAAAAAAAAGTCTATTCAGGTCCTTAGTCCACTTTTTAATTGGAGTATTTGTTTTCTTACAATTGAGTTGTAGGAGTTGCCTATACATTTTGGATAGTAACTCCTTATCAGATGTTTGATTTGCAAATATTTTCTCCCATTCTTTAGGTTATCTCTTCACTCTGTTAATTGTTTCCTTTGCTGTGCAGAAGGTTTTCAGTTTGATGCAATCTCATTTGTCTATTTTTGCTTTTGTTGCCTGTGGTGAGCCACCTTTTTAAAGTTATTAAGCTCCAAGAGGAGAGAGATCTTCGAACCACTCACAGATAGTCTCGTCTTCCTTTTTTCCCCAAAATATAAAACATGCACTAGTGAGTTAAATCTTATTTAGCCCCAGGAGTCAGAAAATTTGGATTTGATTCCTAGCTCTTAATACTCACTGCTTTTTGCATAATATTAGACAAGTCATATTTCTCCTGTCATTCCTTCATTATAAGTCAGTAGGTCTTCCTTACTTGTGTTCTTCCCTTCAGAGGAAAGGTGTTAAGTTTTAAGAGAAATAAATCCAAGTTCTTGCAAAGATGACTTCACAACCCTCCCCAGCAGGCATCAGGAGCTGGGAGAGTGGCAGGAACTTCTGCTGCCTAGTAGAGCCAAATGTGATCTGAGTCAAACAGCCATACAACATAAACTCAAATATTCAAAATCCACAAGCAGGCAATTCTTGCCGAAGGTCAAGTTTTCTAAACAAGGAGGAATTTTTTTTTCATCTGTAGACATTTTTTTGTCATCTTGAATAAAAAATACTAAATACTATTATAACAATTTCTTATAAAAATTTCTTAAAGATATGGGATTACTATTAAAATCAGTGATTCTCAGTGCTTTCTAATCCCAATTCCCCTTTTTATAATAGATGTTTTATAAGACCTGC
>NW_007810765.1:0-980 GCF_000696425.1 Galeopterus variegatus | reverse complement strand
TTGTTGTTGTTTTGGTGGCTGGCCGTACAGAGATCAAACCCTGGACCTTAGTGTTATTGGCATCAAGCTTTAACCAACTGAGCCAACTGGCCAATCCTAAAACACATTTGTGAAAAGGTCATGGTTCAAAGAAGAAATGTTTATTGAGTTTAGAAACTATTTATAATTCAACAATAATTAATACGCTACACGAATTTATAGGCTTTAGGCTGCACCTAAAGCAGTACTTAAAGGGAAATTGAGGATCTTAAATGCTTACGCTTGAAAAGAATAAAAAATGAAAATCATTAGCCAAGAACCTAACAGAAGTCAGAAAAATAGCAGCAAATAATCTCCAAAAAAAGCAGAGGAAGAAAATTAACAAAATAAAATACAGAGCCTGGCTAGTTAGCTCAGTTGGTTGCAGTGTGGTGTTATAACACCAAGGTCAAGGGTTGGGATCTCCATACTGGCCAGCTGCCAAAAAAATTAATAAAAAGAAAACACACACACAAGAAAGGACCAATCTAGTCAAAAATTTGTTCTTTGAAGTCAAATAAAATTGACATGTATCCAGCTAAAATATCAAGAAAAAAACAGGACAGAATAAGAACACCATAACTAAATATGTTGTGAGGTTTTAAAATACAAGAACATTAAAAACAAACTTACGCCAATAAATTTTAAAACTTAGATAAAACAGATTAATTCCTAGGAAAAAATGTAACTTGACAAAATGGACTCACCCTGTAGAATCAGGGTTTTTAAAGAATTTAACAAGCCGACTCTAAAATTTTTATGGCAGAACAAATGGCCTGAAATAGCCAAGGAAACATCCAAGGAAAAACAAGTTAGGAGGAATGTCCCCTGCCAAATATTAAAGATCATTTTATAAATTTATAGATATTAAGACAATGTAGTGTTGGTGTAGGGAGAGGAGAGGAGACCAATGGAACAGAGTAAAAAGCCCAGAAAGCCAAGATGACATGAAAATTTTTCAC
>NW_007810764.1:0-980 GCF_000696425.1 Galeopterus variegatus | reverse complement strand
AACCTGTGGCCTTGGTGTTATCAGCACCACACTCTCCCAAGTGAGCCATGGTCCAGCCCTTATGTGTTATTGTTTAAAATGTGTCTCTCATAAACAGCTTTTGTTCTAGCCTTAACACATACAAGGGTACTTCAAAAAGTTTGTGGGATAATAGAATTAAAAGATAGTGTGAGGAGAACTCCTCTGACTCTGTCAGATGGTGTTTTCCAGGTTGGTCCTCACATTCAACTCAGTAAACTGTATAAAATTTAAAATATGAATATGTCTTCCCATGAACTTTTTGAAGTACCTTCGTATGTATCTTACAGAGGCATCTAACGTAGTCATTTTTTGTACTGTTCATCAGATTCAGAACCTGTTTGTCAGATGCAATCAATATTATGTCATTAAGGTCGTGGACAAGTGTGACATTCTGTAGGGTGTTGAGGGATAACAAATATCTCTACAAAACGGGCTGTGGCAGAGAGCAAGGCAGTTAATGTGGGTCTGAAAAGAGACCATATAAATATATTGATGGTTCAAATATAGCCTGTTTCTTCTGGCAGCCCTTAAATACTGGTATAGAAAAAAGCATTTTTTCATAACTACTTACATAACAGCTTCTGGCTCTGCTGGGTTGTTTAGTAAAGAAACCACAATTGAAACAGCAATTAGAATCACCCCATGCCACATT
Organism: Galeopterus variegatus; assembly: GCF_000696425.1. Classification (NCBI taxonomy): domain Eukaryota; kingdom Metazoa; phylum Chordata; class Mammalia; order Dermoptera; family Cynocephalidae; genus Galeopterus; species Galeopterus variegatus. The sequence goes on along the minus strand of NW_007810764.1, from coordinate 307 downwards.
TAGAATAATCCACAGTAATTTTTCAAGATCAACCCACCTTGCATATGTGAAATGAGTGAGTTAAATGTGGATGTGATAGGTATTACCCCTGTATCTTCAACGTCTTTGTGCACAAATTTCTGTAATTTCCAAATATTCAATTATTGTTCTTACTTTACTGTTGTTGAATCTTTATTATTATTAAGTACTGATAGTAAAAAATATTATAATAAATGATAGCATAAAATAATAAATAATAGTAAATAGTATAAATAGTTTAAAATAATGAATAATAGTAAAAAAATATAGTAAAGCTTTATTATTAAAG
>NW_007810763.1:0-980 GCF_000696425.1 Galeopterus variegatus | reverse complement strand
TCCTAATAAAAGGCATACAGTTTTATGGGAACCTGTCATAAGAGGATTGGAACTAATCAGGGAGATCAAAAAGGCTTCTCTCTTCTTGAGCAGAAGGTGAAGGAAGGGTAGAATAGGGTAAGGAGAGAAGAAAGGTGTCAAGCGTGGAGAAGAGCATGTGCAGTGGGGGTGGTAGGAAAAAACCTGGTGGGAGTGTGAGGGCTGGAAAGAAGTTCACTATGAATGGAACGAAGAAAGGTGGAGCCTGCAAGAGGGAAGGAGAGCCAGAGAGGCAGAAGGTGCCAGGTCATGCAGGATCTTCGAGGCCCTATTTTATCTTTAGTCTAACACAACAAATGGGAAACTATTGATGACCTTTAAATAGGAGAGGGACAAGATTTTAATGTTTAAAAGATTACTATGGAGAGTGGATTGGGAACTGTGGGGGCACTGACACCACAGTATAAGCATATGGATTAATAAAAAGGCTATTACAGAAGGTTGGTGAGAGATGATGGCAGGGTGCATTGGTGCTGCTGGCAAGACGAGGATGAAATTGAGAAATATTTAGGACAATTAATAGGACTTGGTAATGGATCAAATAAGGTGTGGAGGTGTTGGTAAGAGAGAGGAAGGATTCATGGACTTTTAGTTTCTATCTCATGTGATGGGAGGGGTGGTGTGCCATTCACTGAGATGGGAAGCACTGGAAGAGGGCCAGATTTGGGAGGAAAGATTATGAGTGTACTTTTGTATGAAGAGCCATTGAAAAGTCCACCAAAAAGTTGATGGAAAAATGAAATTAAAAGATAATACAAATCTTTCCAAGAACTTTTTGAAGAACACTCCATATCAAGTAGGAAGTTTGATTTTATGTCTGGAGCTCAGAAGAATGTTCTAAGGTAGTGGTATAAATTTGTGAGCCTTCTGTCTTCTGTCTGTAGATGGTAATTGAATCCATATAAAAAAACATCAGGTAACAAGAGGAAAGGCTAGAGGAC
>NW_007810762.1:0-980 GCF_000696425.1 Galeopterus variegatus | reverse complement strand
CCCCCCACCCATTCTTGCTTTAGAAGAGATATTGTTGCCATGGGCCAGCCCGGTGGCGCACCTGGTAGAGTGTGGTGCTTGGGAGCGTGGTGGCGCTCCCACGGGGTTCAGATCCCATATAGAGACCGGTCCAGCTCACTGGCTGAGCGCGGTGCGGGCGCGACACCGAGGGTTACGATCCCATTACCAGTCACGAAAAAAGACCAAAAGGAAAAAAAAAAAAAGAAGAGATATTGTTGCCTTACCATGCTCAAAGCTGTACAGAAAGAAAAAAATCTCGACACCATCAGCAAAAGATATCTCTACCTACAGCTCTTACCTATATGGCTTCACTGGACTGTGGAGTCATGTTACTGAGGCAAACACAATTTGTTTCCAGTTGCTTTTCTTTTTTTTTCTTTAACTTGCTCATTAAGGACAAATGTCAGGTTACTAAAAAATCTAATTCAGCATTTTCCAAGTGCCTAAAGCTAAACTGTGGTTAAATTTTTTGATTATAACAAAAGGTGTGGTTGCTTTATTTCTTTCAGCATGTAACACATTCACTACAGAAACTGCTTTCAGAAACAGTTACAGCAACACTGAGACTAAGAATTCAAAATTGTTGACTTTTCATATTTTGGGGGGTTGAATTGTAATAATTTAACATTTCATAATACAACTACAAATATAATGATATGTCTATTAATGATGGAAATTTTAATATGAAAATGTATGTCTTAGAGATTAATTATGGATAATTAAAACTTTTTCCTGTTTACTTATAAACCTTCTAGTACAGGTAGATACTAGTGCCATATATAAGGAAACCAGGAAAAGAGCTGCTTCCCCAGGAATTAGAATCCTCCAGTCTTCTGCCTTTGACAGTTTAACGTGGATCTGTTTGACATACCTCTGCCTATTGAACCATTGTGAAAGTAATGACTACTCAGCAGAAATTTATTCAAAATAGATAAGGCTTTCTGCTTAAATTTTCGTGC
>NW_007810761.1:0-980 GCF_000696425.1 Galeopterus variegatus | reverse complement strand
AGGAGAGCCTTTGGGATGTGTATTAGTCAGTTTTCTTTCACTGATAGCAGAATACCTGAATCTGGGTAATTTATAAGAAAATGAAATTTATTTCTTAAAGATTTTGAGGCTGGGAAGTCCAAGGTCCAGAGGGCACATCTGATGAGGGCCTTCTTGGTGTGGACTCTCTATACAGTCCTGTGGTGACATAGGGTATCACATAACAAGGGCTGGGCAAGAGTGTTTTACATGTTCACTTGATCTCCTTATAAAGCCATTAGTCTCCTGCCTGATAACTCATTAAATAATTAGCCCATTAATCCATGAGGAGATTAATCCGTTCATGGGGGCCTAGTCTTCATGATTCAATCACCTCTTGAAGGCCCCACATTTCAAATACCATATTGGGGCTTAAGTTCCAACATGAACTTGGGGGATGGAGGGGAACATTCAGGCCACAGCAGATGGCTTCAGAACCCGTTATTCCACCCAACACCAGATATCTTCTTGCTTTACATCTCTTATTTTCTAAGTCACTACCACACGTTTATGCCTCCCAAACCGTTCATCACTATTAAGATGCTGATGGCCCCACATAGCCATATACATCCTCTAATTAAATCCAGACTTCCCCTCCTCCACTTTTCCAAACTCCTTCACTGTGACCTCTGGAACTCAGTTTACATCAGCAAAACTCCCTATATACTCAACTCCTTCTCTCAACATTTCCTTCACCTTCTGCTTTAACTAAAACTCTGCCTGTCCTCTGAATATACTGGTTTCCTTGCAACCCTCTCAAGTAGAAGCTGTTATTTTCCCCTACTCTATGTACCTATCACAGTTTGGTTTCTCAAGGAAGCAGACTCTGAAATGGAGGTTAGTGTGCAGGATATTTATTAGGGAGTGCCACTGGAATCAACACCTGTGGAAAAGAGAGGGAAGAGGAGGGATTGGGCAGAAAGAGTAGAGCTGCAACAAAAATGGTTCATCAGAGTTGTCCT
>NW_007810760.1:0-980 GCF_000696425.1 Galeopterus variegatus | reverse complement strand
CCCTGTTAGACTGGCTATTATTGAAAAGAAAGAGAATAACAAATGTTGGTGAGGATGTAGAGAAAGAGGAACTCTTCTACACTGTTGGTAGGACTGTAAATTTGTATAGCCATTATAGAAAACAGTATGGTGGTTTCTCAGGCAACTACAGATAGAACTACAATATGATCCAGCAATCCCACTGCAGGGTATAAACCCAAAGGAGTAGAAATCATTATGTCAAAGAGATACCTGTGCTCCCATGTTCATTGCAACTCTAATTACAATAACAAAGATATGGGACCAACTTAATGTCTATTGACAGAAGACTAGATAAGGAAAATATGGTATATATATATATATATATACACGTGATGGAATAGTACACAGTCATAAAAAAAGAATGAAATTCTGCCATTCATAGCAACATGGATGAGCTTGAAGAAAATTATGTTAAATAAAACAAGCCAAGCACAGAAATATCATAAAGAAACTTTTCATAAGTGACTTGATTTTCCCTCCAAACGGAAAAGAAAGAAGGAGAAAAAGAAAGAAAGGAAGGAGGGAGGGAGCGAGGGAGGGAAGGAAGGAAGGAAGGAAGGAAGGAAGGAAGGAAGGAAGGAAGGAAGGGAAAGAAAAAGAAACAAATACAATAATACATTAAACTTTCAGAAGGAGAGAATAGATCTATGGTCACTAGAGGTAGGAAAGGGGGGAAGGGGTAGGGAAAAATTGCATAATCGACACAAAGAATGATTATGATTTGTAATGATGAACATGCTAATAATAGTGAGTGATTTGATCATTACATATTGTACACAAATACTGAGAGTCAACTCTGTACCCCATAAATATGTATAATCAATTGTTTCAAGTGTAAAATTTTAAAAATAAATAACTAATTAAATTTGGAGGTTGCAGAAGGTAAGTAATGAGGAAATCATAGGCCTTGCAATTCAGCCTTGATAGCACAAACAAATTTAAGCAAAAACATCATGACC
>NW_007810759.1:0-980 GCF_000696425.1 Galeopterus variegatus | reverse complement strand
CATACAAACTTCATCAAGACATGTACAATAGGGCAATTTAACAGATGTTTATCCCTACCTAAGATATCACTGCTTGCTGAAGCTTAGCAACAGGCTCCAGTTCATACTTAGCACTAATTAAATTCTTTATTGAATAAGTATAATACCAAACAAAATGCATTCAAACACTTTCAAAAAATCAATTTTAAAGGCATTTCTATTCAGGCTAATGATAAATACAATACAGGCAGATATGCTAGCTTAACATAATTGGCTGATTTTATACAGAACTTACATCTGTTAGTCAACAAGTATATTATTAAATGATTGAGAACATCTAATACAATGATTTCTACAGAACTAGGTAATAAATTTCTAAGAAAAAAAGATTCTGCAGACGCTGTCTTTTATATCAAACTCTGTGAGTCTAACAGGACTCCCTCTTATATGTAGCCTTTGCAACACTTCTTCAAACATCTTGAATAATTTATAGATAATGTAACCTTCCTGTGCACATGGTGCTAAAAAATAAATATATATTCCTAAATGTAATAAAAAAGAAACATAAAACAAAAGTTATTTATGATAAATATGCATTTCGATATGTAATTCATCAGACAACTGCACTAGGAAACAATGAAGAAGTTCGCGTCTGCACTTATATGTAGCGTCACGACGAGTGTAATAGCTACAAAAAAGATTGGTCCAGGTGTTTTGTGTTGGCAATTCAAAAGCTAAGGCACCGGTGCTATTAGCAATATAATTTTCCAAAATGGTGAATGACTCTGAGTAACGTTTTGAATAACAGACAATCTTTCCCTTAGATTGCATTGCGGTTGCATTCTTGGCAAAATCAATTACATATGAAAATAGTGCTAAAAATACTTTGTCTTTATAGATAATATGGAGTTAGTTTCTCCCTCAAATAATTACAAACAGATTTTTCAGCTACAGTGAGACATTCAAACATCAGGCCAAATGGAGGATGCAGAAGAATTCGT
>NW_007810758.1:0-980 GCF_000696425.1 Galeopterus variegatus | reverse complement strand
TAACATCAAGGTCAAGTGTTCGGATCCCCATACCGGCCAGCACCAAAAAACAAAAAAACACCAGTCAATGTAATTCAATATATTAACAAACTAAAAAGGAAAACCATATGATTATCTCATAGACACAGAAAAAACAATTCTCAAAAGCCAACATCCTAATTTAAAAAAAAAAAAAAATCTCTCAGCAAACTAGGAATAGAAAGGAACTTCCTCATCCTAATAAGAAAGTCATCTACGAAAAACCTACAACTAACATTTTACTTCATGGTGAAACACTGAATATTTTACCCCTAAGACCTGGAACAAGATAAGGATGTCCATTCTCACTAGTTCTGTTCAACATTGTTCTGGAGGTTCTGCTCAAAACAATAAGGTAAGAAAAAGAAATAAAAGGCATCCAGGTTGGAATGGAAAAATGAAACTCTACTTACAGATGATATAATTCATACAAATTTACAAAAAAGCTATTAGAACTAATAAGTGAGTTTAGTAATGTTGCTGGATACACAATCAATATATAAAAATCAATTGTTTTTCTATATATAGCAAGAAAGGATCATAAATTGAAATTTAAAAATAATACTATTCACAACAATCAACAACAAAAAAAATACGTAGGGGTAAATCTGGCAAAGGTATGCAAGACCTATACTCTAAAAACTAGAAAACATTGCTGAGAGAAATTAAAGACAACCTAGGTAAAATGGAGAGATGTACCTTGTTCGTGGGTTGGAAGGCTCAACAACATTAAGATTTCAGTTCTTCCCAAATTTGTCGGTAGATTCAACACAATCTCAGTAAGGTTTTTTGGTAGGAATTGATAAGCTTATTTTAAAATTCACATGGAAATGGAAATGACCTAGGATAACTAAAATAACTTTGAAAAAGAACAATGTTGGATGATTAACATTATCTGATTTCAAGTAATTATAAAGCTACAGTACTTATGACAGTGTGGTATTTATTGGTGTAAAGATGGT
>NW_007810757.1:0-980 GCF_000696425.1 Galeopterus variegatus | reverse complement strand
GTATTCTATTTTCTTTACTCTTCAAAAATGACTCTTCTGATCTTCTGAGAAGCTAAAACAGTATCACTTCTAATTTTAGATTTCTTTCCCCTTACTTCTCAAGGCCTCAAACAACATCCTCCTACAACATTATCTTTAGGATGACTCAAAATTATCAGTCATTTCTCACTTATGAGCAGAAGATTTGCCAGCTTTTACTTGCCTTATCTCTTTTAATGCTTACAGCCACCTACCTCCTGGGAATGGAGGAGGCAGTGTACATAAAGTATCAGGATGCCACGATTTTTGGTTTATTATCGTTTAGACTGATTACACAGCTTGTATTTCCCTTTCATTATTCCGCAGCATTTCTTTAGCCATTCCTCAGTAGTGGTAAATCCCTCTAACGTGGTGATCTAATGTGCCAATCATGTCGCAGGATTTCCTTTGCTTTTTAAGGCTGAGTAATATCCTATTATGTATTAGTCTGTTTTTGTTGCTTATGACAAAATACATGGGACTGGCTATTTTATAAAGAAAAACAAAATTTATTGCTTACAGGTTCTGAGGCTGGGAAGTCCAAAGTCCATCTGGTGATGGTGACAGCAACACAAGGGTCTCACATTGCAAGATGGTGGAAGCAGACAGAGCAGAGAGAGAGAGAAGGTCAAGATGGTGTAAGCAGAGAGAGCAGAGAAAGAGAAACAGACAGTCTCTCCTCTTCTTTTAAAGCCCTCAGAACCACACCCTTGACCACCAATTTTAATCCATTCACTACTGCATGGTCGTACAATCCAATCACCTCTTTAAGGCTCCACCTTTCAATTACCATAATAGGATTCCCATTGTATTAGCCCGTTTCTGTTGCTTATAACAGAATAATGGAACTTGGTAATTTATAAAGAAAACAAAATTTATTGCTTACACTTTCTGAGGCTGAGAAGTCCAAAGTCTATTTGGTGGTGGTGACAGTGAGCCAGGGGTCTCACATTGCAAGATGG
>NW_007810756.1:0-980 GCF_000696425.1 Galeopterus variegatus | reverse complement strand
AGCGCCTCCGCACTCCCAAGCGGCGCACTGTAGCAGTGCGCCACCAGGCTGGCCCTCTTGTAAGAATTTAATTGGCCAAATAAAAGCTGCTTTGGGAACTGTTTGTATCCCTTTGAAGGAAGGCCATGGCCTGCACTTTAAAAATAAGCTAAGTCCCTCTGCCCAGCGTGACTCTTAAGACAGAGAATGCAGTTATTTTAGGAGCCTTAGAAATTGCTTCGTTTATGGCCCACAGGGTTGACAACTCATCCCGTGGGGACCGTCAAAGCTCATTGCTGGCATTCTGTAGGTTCCAGCACAGCTCTCTGCCCCTCTTGGTGCCATAGCCCCTATTGCTAGCAACAACAATTTGATATTATATTTCCCTTTCAACTCCAAAGGAGATGGTAAGAAGCTATCAAATAATGCTTTAAAAAGCAACTTGAGTTCCCTAGAATAAAGGAAATGAATACATGCTGCATAATTACATTTAAAATGTAAGCTATGCTATAAACTCCACTGAGATGAAGACTTCTTAGAAAGCTGGTTTCAAGCACATTCACAACTAAGTAAAATCTTGCTATTAGCATTTGACCACTGGATGGTATTTTTTGTTATCAAAAAAGGAAAACCACCCGAGTATAGGATACCTAGATCTTCTGGAGAAAACACTTCCATCCTACTCTTGATGGCTGAAAAGGAAAAACCAATTATGGATTTAGGTCGGGGATACACATATAGTAATTTCATGAAGACTGTGTTTCCTTCCACATTATCGGCCAACCGGGATGGAATTGTGAATCCTGCACACATCAGACATTTTAGTTCAATTTCACCAAATCACCAGTGATGTGCTGGAAGCATGCCAGCAGATGGAGGCTCCTCAGGCGTTTGTTCTGGGTGTTTCCCAAGGCCCAGCCTGACTGGAGTGCATGCACCTGTGGACGAACCCATCAAGCTGAGCCCTGTTTTCGTTTCGGGCCAGTCTCTTGCGTGTGCCA
>NW_007810755.1:0-980 GCF_000696425.1 Galeopterus variegatus | reverse complement strand
AGTTCCGAATCCCTCTGATTCTCAGTTTCTCCACCAATAATGTGAGAATAATTACAGTTATGCTTCACAGTTAATTTAAAAATGGGAGGTAATATAAAAGAAACCTAACAGAGTACTTGACAAATTATATTCAATAAATAATATTTATTTTGTTATTATTCCTATTAACAAGGAATACAATGTCTAAAGTTCTCTGCATAGAATTCAAAATCCTTCATAATCAAGTTTGAACCTTAGTTTCTTGTCTTAAATTCTACCACTTTTTCTGGGGTACCTCTATCAGCACCCTTTCAAAACTCTACTTTCTGTTAAACTAAATCCTTTATTATTGTACAAACATTGTGCATATTCGTTACTGAGGAACAGCATGGTTGTTTTACTTTTCTCTTTGTTTCCTTCTGCACTAACCCATGCCCAAGTGCTCATGGTTTGCAAAACACACAGATAATAAGAAACAGAGTCAGAATGTGCATCCAGTTTGCAATATTCATAAAGTTTAGCCAGGCTTCTAAAAAGTGCCAAGCAATTTTTTAAAGTAGTTTGTTTGGTTATGAATGGAAGCTTTGAATTTGCACAGACTTAGATTTGAATGTTAGCTGAATGACTGAACAATTGCAAACATGATCCTTCATGTCCCTTAGCTTAAACAGTGATATTTGTAAAATGATAATCATATATACTATACCTCTTTAAATTATCATTATATCTGATGATGATACATATTCATGACATAACCTATAAGTGATGTATATATAACAGATATACATATCATATATATATGTATATAATTTGATTCACCTTAACTTTAAGGTGCATATGTGTATATATATGGGTATGTGCATGTGTGTCTGTATATACAGCATGTGAATATGTAATATACATAGTTTACATGATACACTATATATTATATATAAAATACATAGTGCACAATATATATTGTATATATAGTGTGTAATATGTCTATATATCTATATCTATAT
>NW_007810754.1:0-980 GCF_000696425.1 Galeopterus variegatus | reverse complement strand
TAAAAATTACAAAGAGAAATTAAAATATTTCATCAGAAAATGGTGTTGCCTGATACAAGACTAGCCGATCTAAAGATTTAACAGGGCTTATGACAACGGCAAGTATAAACATACATCAAACAAGAATAACGCAGATTAGCTGATAATCAGATACTCTCACATAGGAATTTACTGTCACATGTCATAACACAATTATCAGGTTGTAGCAAAACCAGGAGGTAAAAGGCAGGGAGAAGTCAGAGGCAGATGCCATTTGCAGCTGAAGAGGAGACTCAGAGAACACATGCTAGAGAAAGATGCTGAGCACTAGGTGGGTGGAGCTAAAAGAGGGTGGGAGCTGGGGGAGAGTCACCAGGGGTTCCAGAGGAGCAGGGATCACTCACCTCCTATGTGCAAAGATGACAAAAGAACCTCACCTCTAGGGCTGCCTCCAATCTGCAACCTATTTCCTGGTCCCAAGACTTTCCTTCTTCAAGATCCTGAGAGTGAGGCTGACCCAAATGTGTCCTTCTATAGACCTTCCAAATTGAGTGCATTTCTTCCCCTTGTTCTGGGGACAAGAGAGCAAACTGGGACTCTCTCAGCCTTATTCTGGTGTGGCTCTAACATAGAAGATGCTCCCCATGTTTTCCGAAAAACAATTATTTGCTTTGACCCTTTCTCACTAAAAACAATTACCATTGTGGTGATCAATGGCTAGAAGTAAAGACAGGCTTTTTCAGGGAGCTAATAGGGTGTTGAGTCCCACCTATCCCCTCTGGGACCTCCTGATGGGTGTGACATGTGTCTCCAGAAACATGGGTGTGTATGTCAGGGGTGCACGTCTGATTCCTCTTTGAGGAAACTAAAGGTGAGTCTGGGCTGATGCACTGCTCTGCAGGGGGAGGCTGGAGAGATAACACGTGGGTTTCCTGGAAGAGGCAGCATCTCCCAGCGTTGGGGAGAGGTCACTGCTTTTATGTAGACAAGAAAAGAGAGCT
>NW_007810753.1:0-980 GCF_000696425.1 Galeopterus variegatus | reverse complement strand
TATACTCTTTAAATATGTGCATTATACATATCAATTATACCTCAATAAAGCTGTGAAAAAAATGAAATAAATGAAAAGGTAGTAACCAACTAGCAAGGCAGATGAGGTCACAAGCCGTAAATCTGCAGAGAAGAGCTCTGACAAAAGTGAGCTGCGTGCTCCGCAAAACACCCCGCAGCTTTAGGAATCTGATGCTCCAGGGCTCCGGGAAGGCCCAGAAGAAGGGAGCGGGATTGCAGCGCCAGACACAGCACTGGGTCCCCTTCCCCCATCTCCAGCGGGCGACGGCCCTCTCCCTGGCCCCCCAACTCCTGCCCACCCCTGTACTCCCCGAGTAATGACAATCTGGTGGGGGAAAAAAGGGCCCACAGAGGAGATGCGGCACCCACCTGCACACGCACACGGAGCCAGCCTGCTGTCTCTGCAGCCCCGCGAGGTGGGACCTGCAACTTTTGGTGAACAAGGAGGTTGCAGAAAAGTCAGCTTTGGTTCCTCTCTCTAACATGAATAGAAAAGGGTTTCCCAAAGGCTTAAGAAAGTCTTCCAGGATGAAAGGGAAAGCTGAAAGAAAAAAGGAGGGGAAGGAAGGCAGAAAGTGGGGGGAGGGAAGAACAAACCAGAGAAAGTAGAGACAAGACAGGAAGCAAAACACAACCTCAGGGAAGTCGTCACCAGTGGTTTTAGAGAAGTCACAGAAGACACTATGTCCATAAATCAAGAGAGGGTAGTATAGAAGAGGACAATTAGAGGCAAAGAAAGGCTGCTGGAAATTAAAATTATGATAGTTGAAAAAACACTTCAGTAGAAAGGTTGAAAGATAAGATCATGGAAGACTGCCCGATAGTAAACACGTCTACAGGAGAGTAAACCAAAGGTACGGCAAGTAAGAGGGAAGAGACAGCAAATTAAGGGAACCAGTTCTGCAGGCCTAGCACCCAGTTAACAAGAGCTTGAGGAAGAAAGAACAGTGAAAAGACAGG
>NW_007810752.1:0-980 GCF_000696425.1 Galeopterus variegatus | reverse complement strand
GGCTCTGTGCTACGTGCTAAAATGAGGGGCTGATGTGCTGAGGGGCTGCAGGGGTGGGAAATGGCATTCATCTCCAACCACTCGCTTTGTCTCCTTCACTTCAATGCACACTGCCGTCTCCCACGATGCCCAAGGAAAACAAAGACTTTTCCCCAGAGTAGACACATGGGGCCCCTGACGCCAAACCCGCTGAATCCGGAATCCCCAATGCAGAGGGCATCCTGAGCTGGGTGAAGGGAAAAGACAACCGCTGCTTAGCAATGCACCTCCCAGTCATTTCCTCCCTTAGCCTTTTAAGGCGAAAACCGGGCATGTGTTTGAATCTCTCCCTGCTCAGCTCACGTAAGGGATCTGCAGAGTCAACCTAACTATTCCGGTTCCAATTTCCAACTCTATCAGTAATTTTCTGATGTTAAGAAATGGGAAGGCCAGTCCCTAAAAGTGGTAAAATCAAAATCCTAGAAACTGCACAGTTGCTAACCCACAGCCGGGCAGCCTCAAGCTCCCATCATACCAAATTCCAGATCAGTGACCCCTTTGAGGGGGCTCCCAAGCCGGGACGGTGAACACATATCTGCTGCGTATTTCAGCTCTGTTATGGCTTCTTGCATCATGTTGTTGTGGAGCCAGAGTCTGCTAAAACGAGATGCTTCAATTCTCTGCTGAAAAGGAACTTATCTGACACCTCCCCCCACTTTATGTGGCTTTACTTTCCCTGGTTGGCACACACAGTAATCCACACATTCACAAACATTTAAGAGAAAAAAACCCAATAAACTGCCTGGAACCATAAGCAACATAATGTTGATTAGGCCTTTGCTTCAAGGCATTTTACATTAAATAAGATCCAAATCCCCCCAGGCTTCGCCAGAGAGCTTATTTTTTGTGAATGACTTCAATTTAACTCCCTGAATAAATAACTGCCTTATGAAGTTGCTGACACATCTGTGCTACTTAATTCTATGGTTTCTGTAAATAGG
>NW_007810751.1:0-980 GCF_000696425.1 Galeopterus variegatus | reverse complement strand
ATATTTCAACATTCATATTCAGTTTTTTGTATAGTTTTTGACTTCTTTCAAATATTTAATGCAAAAACGTTACATGCACATTTGACAAATTTTGAAAATGCGTTGGCTCATTTGTGCAATGTGTTCATGACATCTTTCCTGGTTGGTTTTGAAGTCATATTTGTCTGGACTGTTTGGTAAATCAGTTTTTCAATATTTGTATTTTTTCAAAGAAATAAATGCTGTGCTTTTATTGTTCCATATACCATCAGTGCTGAGAATAACATCTGCAAAAAAATATTGCTCAAAAAAATATTGCTCAAAAAATATGAATAACATCTGCAACAAAATATTGCTCAAAAAATATGATTTTCTTTTGCTTGTTTACTTTTTGTTGAAATGGGCTGTTTATAACTTTTAGGTCTCATGACATGATGGATTAAAAAAAAAAAAGTTTGCCTAAGGAACACATTGTATGTATGTTGGCATGCATTTGTACAAAAAACACATAACATATTTACATTCCATTCATGAATCTGTGAATAGACGTGGATATATGAATTTGTTGGATATTTTATTTATCTTTTAATGAAAATGTGGGAATGCATATGCATTTGAAATATATACTTTTAGATATGTAAGCATGGGATATTATCTGAAAAAATATTTCATCATTTTTTCAAGCTTGTTTATGTGTCTATTTCTAAAATTATGTCTATAATTTAAATGTCTGTATAATCAGTGTAAGAATACACAGATTACAGTGTGTTTGATGTGTCAAGATATATAATTAGTGACTAAAGCAATGGGCAATTGCATGAGCATATTTGTGTATTTCTGTTTGTAAGCGGGTGTATTTGAAAGAGGCAATGTGGATGTTAGTAAATACATAGCTGTATATTCAAGGATGTATCTTTGGGGGGTCTCAGGATGTCCATTACTATATGCATGCTTATGTGTGTACATGTGTGCAGTGTGTTTGCATTCCATGATCAAGGAAA
>NW_007810750.1:0-980 GCF_000696425.1 Galeopterus variegatus | reverse complement strand
GCCCCAAATATGCCTATTTTATACTTGAGCAAAAAATTATATATGTGCAGACATACATACATATTTTTATATAAACACATATATACACATATTTTCTCCTAATATCTTAGGTGGAATAACAAAGGAGTTTGTCTTAGTTTGAGTTGAAATGAAGCTGTTTTAGTAGATTGGGGACTAAGTGAAGGAAAAAATTACTAGCTTTTTGTAGAATTTTGTGTATATATTTAATTAAGATGTTTGAAATTAGAAGGCATTTGTAAATCTAAATAGACTGTCTCTTGTGTTTTCCTTTCACAAAGGTAATGGTCAGTCAATAAAACTATCAGGTAAACTTAGTAAATAGGAAAATACTTTTAGCTTTTATTTTATTAGCTATCTTTAGCTTAGTTAGGTAAGGTTGCATTTTTAGAGAACAGCTATTCAGATTTGTAAGGAGTTAAATAACTTCATTAGGATGAGCAAAAGGATACATCTATTCCAAGTGTGTTTTCCAATGGGTTAATGTTCATGGTATCAGAAATAAAGTTTCTTACCCTTTGTTCCATCACAGCATTATGTATATATAGAAGGTAGCTCTCTTCTTATACCAGTCCTGTATTAAGGAAAAGTGACTTTCAGTAAACATTTGTTGAACATATACTTGTGCACAACTTTCTATTAAATGCTGTAGAGGACCCAAAGATGATAAATACTCTAATGAAAACACTGGGATGTGTTTCCTACTTATACTTTCAGCAATTATGTTTTTAAAGAGAGTGATTCGGTTCAAGGTTAGTCAGGTTCTTGATTTTAATAGTCCTTGAAATACCTCCAAAATAGCTTCACCTGAAGATCAGCCAGTGTTGTTTTCATTCCTTTGAACCAATTCTTCTTTTTCTCTTTTCCTTCATTCATACCCTCTGTTTTTTAGTTTTCAGTGTTCCAACAGGAACATCATGCCTCAACTGGACCTGACTGACATTGTTAGCATCATTTTCAGT
>NW_007810749.1:0-980 GCF_000696425.1 Galeopterus variegatus | reverse complement strand
GGACACTGGTCATATTGGGTTAGGGCCAAACCTCAGTGACCTCATTTAACCTTAATTACTTGTAAGGAAAGTAGAAAAAGTTTAGTCAGACTCTCTCGCCTTTCATCTGTTACAAATGGTCAAAATTCAACACGTTAACTAGAAACAAGTTATGAAAGTAGTGTAACTGCGCATGTGTGCCCATTTACTGATTCAGCATGATTGTTGTAATTATGTAATGATTGGCTTATGGCCGCTATTGTGTACTAAGAGTAAAAGGTAACTGCTCTAAACTGCTGGTCAGCAGAGCACAGAGGAACGGCAGAGCATGGAAGGACGGCACAGCATGGAGGGTCGGTGGAGTAGAACCTGAGCTCATGTCTGAGAATAAAGCATGTCTGTGAAGCTCACATCTGAAGAATAAAGTATGTCTACCTTGCGTAAAGCTGCCAGTATCTTCTTTTGATTACCTGACTCACAACCTGCACAGGAAGGGGCAGAGGGATCTGAGATTCCTGCTCGACAGACCCTATGTCCAAATACATCCAAATTCTGAGGCCCCAGAGAGGTTGGGACATCAACCTATGAAGTTTAAGCAGAACACAATTCAGCCCACAGCAGTCACCCACAAAAAGACAGAAAGCATCCAAAATGATGGTAGAATGCAGGATAGAGATGAAGAGGGTAAATGAGGTACCAAACTCTTCAGTGATTAAGGTGACTAATCAGATTTCTGATGTTTTATAGAGTCCATGTCTTCTTGCATATTATTGAGGATTCCAAACCATTTTCTTCTTGCTGTATTTTTTTCATAGACCCATAACCCATGTTAGATTTTGTTGTAGTGTTAGTTTTTGTCTTTCATCAAAAGACAGGGTTACTAGTTTGCACAACCCTATCCATTTGGGTGCTGGTGTGATCCCCTCATTGACTGTGCAGGTGGAGATCTGGCTGACCTGAAGAGTCAGTCCCTGGCCATGCCCAGATATCTGACAGACGTT
>NW_007810748.1:0-980 GCF_000696425.1 Galeopterus variegatus | reverse complement strand
GCCTCCCACCACCCCAGCTCAGGAACCCGGGGCCCCTCCTGCTGTAGCTTGGTCGTAGCTGGGCTAGTTGCATATTGGGGGAGCGTGGCCAAGGCCCAAGGCCCCTCACCACCCCAGCTCCACAGAGCCCCAGGTGCTTCCTGTGGTGGCTCGGTGGTCATTGCTGGGGTGGTTGCGCTTGTCTGGGGGGTGTGGCCGAGGCTCTCAGTCCCCCCACCCTCGGGACTGGTTGTGAGTGTTGGGGGGCATGGCTGAGGCTCCTGGCCCTCCCCCCTTTCTGGCTTGGAAGCCCAGGGGACTTCCAGTCCTTCTAGGTGTTATAGGTGTTCTTTGGCGAAATGAGACCTTTACTAGTTAATATCAAACTTTGTCTCTGGTTGTGGGTACTTTGTTCTTTCTTTCAGTTCTGTGTTGGATTATTTGCTGTACCCACCACTCAAATTTCTTTCAGTTCTGTGTTGGATTATTTGCTGTACCCACCACTCAAACTCTGCTGGAACTAATTTGTTGTCCTTTGCTTACTTCTAAAATGGGGGAACTTCTTGTGAGGACCAGTACTTGAGCTCTGTGATTGAGCTAAATTGCTGCTTTGCTGCTGATTCCCTAGGGAAGGCTTTTTGTGCAGTTCAGGTTTTAATGATTGACTTTACAGGTACATCCAGTTCTAGTGAAATCCAGTGCACCTGGGTTGTGTAGAAACTCTGGTCTGCACCTGAGTCTTTTCATCAAACTGCACCCCATGCAATTCTGCATTCCTGACCAGTCTCATCTGAGTGGTCCTGCACTGATTGGGGGGCAGATCAGCTGTCCTTGCTGTGTACCAGTGTTCCCCTGATGGCCCATCTTCCCCACCATCTGTGCTCCAAACACTTCCCAGGCTGTGCCCCTTGCAATGACTCACCAGGCTATGAGTGGCTCCTTTTTTCAGTTGTTGTGGCTCCTTGCTCCTATGTGGGTCCATGGGAACCCTATTAGTGGTC
>NW_007810747.1:0-980 GCF_000696425.1 Galeopterus variegatus | reverse complement strand
GAGGCTCCCCAATCCCTTTCTTTCTGCGATCAGAAGGGGGAAGCCCAATGCTGCCCTATCCCTTCAGGGTCCTCCCTCCCAGACTGCAAAGTCCTTCTTTCAAATCACTGGGGTGATTTTGGAATCTGAATTAGGGGGTGGGGAACTAGGAAGGCCCCTAAGAGCTGCTCAGGGCTTTTTCCAGGCAGAGAACGCCCTCTGGGCCTTTCCTGCTCCTGCTTTGTCTTGATGTCCTCTCCCTTCCACTCTGTGGCCTCCACCCCACCCTACCCCCCCCCCTTGCTCTGGTCTGACCCTGGATCTCCTCCAGGCTCTGCTGATCCCCGTCTCTCTGGTGGGTACTCGTCCCTTCAGCCCACAGTGAGCTGTTTTTCCTTGAGACTCTACCAGGACTCCACACTAGTAGGAAAGGGAAGAGATGTGCCGTAGGCCTACAGCACCCCGGGGACTGTGCTGATGCTCTTACATGTAATATCTTATTAAAAGTTGAAGGTCTCATTAGCTGCAATACTCGGACAGGGAAACTGAGGCTAAGACAGGTGGAGTGACTTGTCCAGGGCCAAGTGGACAGAGCAGACATTTACACCAGGCCTGGCCCTGCCCAACAGGTAATTCTACCTTCCCACACCACTTGAGTATTTGCTGCCTTATATTCTGTTTGCATTTCCAGGAATCTGCAGCTCAGTTTGCTATATGTGCTGGGCACTTGTGGTGGGCCAGGCTCTGTCCCAGGCCACTGAGACTCAGAGATAAATACAGCATACTACAGCCTTCATAGAGAGATCGTACAGAAAAGTGTCAGAGTTCATGTTTTGGGTCACACTGCTGGGGTTCTAGCCCTCATCATGTGAAATCATGGCTGTGGGTTGAGCAAGTAATGTACCTTCTCTGATCCTCAGGGTTTTTTTTTGTTTGTTTGTTTTTTTCCTTTTTTTTTTTGTCTTTTTTCGTGTCCGGCAACGGATCGCAACCCTCAGTGT
>NW_007810746.1:0-980 GCF_000696425.1 Galeopterus variegatus | reverse complement strand
TCCTTTGCCCATTTTTAAATTGGATTATATGGTTTTATTACTGTGAAGTTGTTTGAGTACTTTCTGTATTCTGGATATTAATTCCTTGTAAGATGTATGGTTTGCAAATATTTTCTCTCATTCAGTAGGTTGTCTTTTCACTTGGCTGATTGTTTCCTTTGCTGTGCAGAAGGTTTTTAGTTTGATATAAACCCATTTTTTTATTTTTTATTTTGTTGTTTGTGCTCTTGGGGTCTTGTTCATAAAGTCTTTGTCCGGTCCTACATCCTGATGTGTTTCCTCTATGTTTTCTTCTAGGAGTTTTATAGTTTCAGGTCTTACTTTAATCCATTTTGAATTTATTCTGGTATTTGGCAAGAGGTGTGGATCTAGTTTCATACTTCAACACATGGATATCCAGTTTTCCCAGCACCATTTACTGAAGGACCTGTCTTTTCCCAATGTATGTTTTTGGCACTTTTGTCAAGTATCAGTTGGCTATAGGAATGTGGGTTGATTTATAAGTTGCCAATTCTGTTCCAGTGGTTCATGTGTCTGTTTTTATGATTGGTTTAATTTCACTGACTCATGCTGACAAAGACATAAAGTTTACATTTTGTGTT
The DNA here is from genome assembly GCF_000696425.1 of Galeopterus variegatus. Classification (NCBI taxonomy): domain Eukaryota; kingdom Metazoa; phylum Chordata; class Mammalia; order Dermoptera; family Cynocephalidae; genus Galeopterus; species Galeopterus variegatus. The sequence continues at coordinate 378 of NW_007810746.1, read as the reverse complement.
TTATTTATGATTTATTTATGCTTCAAGGAAATCAGGATAACTTCAATTTTGTCTATGTAGCTATGGGCGGTTGGCCTAAGGATATCTAGACCATGGCCTGCATTTTTACAGGATACAGTAAAAAGATCAGTGGTTGCCAGGGACCGAGGGAAGAAAAGAAGGAACAGGTAAAGGGCAAAAACTTTTAGGCCATTAGAAATACTCTGTGTAATAATATAAGGATGGATATATTTAACTATACATTTGTTCATACTTTGTCTCAGCAAATGAGGTGTAAAATTGAAGCTCCTCCATATGATACAGGGCATCTTTTAAAAACCTACAGCTAACAGTTTATTTAATGGTGAAATATCAAACATAACAAAAATGTTCACTCAC
>NW_007810745.1:0-980 GCF_000696425.1 Galeopterus variegatus | reverse complement strand
TTAAAAAAAAGAGGATATAACAATGATAAATATATATGAATCCAATATCAGAGCACCCAGATGTACAAAGCAAATATTATCAGGTATCATGTGAGAGATAGATGACAACCAGAGAACATTACATTTAAAAAGTAAAATAGACCAGATGGTTCTGACATATACAGAGCATTTCATCCAAAGGCTGCAGAATATACATTGTTTTCATCAGCACATGGAATATTCTCCAGGATTAGCCATACGTAGGCCACAAAATATGTTTCAACAAGTTCAAAAATCAAAATTGTATCAAGGATCTTTTCTTTCTATAATGGAAAAAAACTAGGACTCAATAACAAGAGGAATTTATGAAACTATGCAAATATGTGGAAATTAAACAACATGCTCTTCAATGATCAGTGGATCAAAGAAGAGATTAAGAAGTAAATCAAAATATTTCTCAAAACTAATGAAAACAGAAACACAAATTACCAAAACCTATGGGATACAGCCAAGGCAATATTAAGAGGAAAGTTTATAGGAATAAATGCCTACATAAAAAAAAAAATGAACAAAACCCCAAAGATTTCAAATAAGCAGCCTAACAATGCATCTCTAGGAACTAGAAAAGCAAGAACAAACTAAATCCAAAATAATCAGACAAAAATAAGAGCTAAAATAAATGAAATCAAGACTAAAAATACAATACAAAAACCGACCAAATGAAGTTTGTTCTTTGAAAAGATAAACAAAATCAACACACCATTAGTCAGACTAACCATGAAAAAAAGAGAAAAGACCCAAATAAATAAAATAAAAGATGCAAATGGGAATGTTAAAACAGATACGAACAAAATACAAAGAAATCACCAGAGACTATTATGAATATTACACTAATAAATTTGAAAAACTAGAGGAAATAAAAAAATCATAATAATGCTGGACACATATGACCTTCCAACACTAAACAAAGAAAGAATAGAAAACCTAAATAGACCAATAAC
>NW_007810744.1:0-980 GCF_000696425.1 Galeopterus variegatus | reverse complement strand
CATGCCCTGTAACAAAACTTTAGAATCCTTGAAGTGAGACAAACATGCTTGCAGAAAAGACTCTACTGACCTCCAGATGGCACCCAGAGCCAGGATGCCAAGCACAATTAAAATGCAAAGGGTCCATCACCACTTTTGCAAAACAAGCAGAAAAAGGAGGGAGACTAGAACGTGCATGTGTCCCACTAATCGGCTCCTGTTGTTGCTGGACCAGGTTCTTAGACTCCAAGTGTAGTAGAAATTAACACAGGGTCAATCTTTCCACACAAGGATTTATTAGAGCTTGTGCCCAAGCACGAGGGAGACAGCATGGAAGGGAAGATCCTTCGCTGGCTCCCTGAGGGGAGGGAGGTCAGGGAGAATTTTGAAAGGGCTTAGACAAGAAAGGGGTGATGTCTAAGCATGTAGAGGTGGGTATTTTTTGGTGCTTGCACACTTGGAAGTCATGCTTTTTCACGTGTTGCATGTCTCATTAGCATGTTAAATCTCCATTTCAGGGCATGATTTTTAATATTATAATGAAAGGAAAAGGTCAGTGAAAGGTCAGCACTGGAGTCCATCTTGGCACAGGCCAGTTTGGTCTGGTTTCCATGGCTGGGTCTTCTTTGAGTAAACATCCTGCTCCAGCATTCCTGCAAGGTACTGCTTAAGAGATGTATGTCTCAGTCTTCCCCATGTCCGGGTCTGGGTTGGATTCCTGTGGTTAGGAACCCATTCGTCTCACCCCTTTGTAGTCAGGGTTGGGGGTCCTGAGTCTGGTCCCTGTTCTGTCTCACTGCCAACTTGTATTTATTTGTAATTTTACCTATACCTCTCTGTACTTTGAGTTTCCTATAAAAACAAGTCAAGCTTCTCAGGAAGGGAGACAGATTTGAGTTAGTTCCCACCTCTTTGCCTGGCTAGTCACACAGTTAAAGCTTTTTCTTGTCACAAAAGCTGGTGTCAGAGTATCTGGCTTTCTGTGTGCATCAGCGCGGAGC
>NW_007810743.1:0-980 GCF_000696425.1 Galeopterus variegatus | reverse complement strand
AAACCAAAGTGGAGTCACCCCTACCAAGTTTCAAGTCACTTAGGTTGTGGTTTGACCTTCCCAGAAGTCAAGAGAAAGAAATAACAGCTAATTTCCTGAACAGGCCAGTTTAAACCCTCAACAGATATGATTATGAAGTTCCCTCTGCTTTAATGCTAACACAAAAAAGATAGCCTGAAATAACCTACTTTAACTAATCATTTATTTTCCTATTGTTCTGTCTCCCTGACCCCACCTTATGAAGGAAGGTACCTTTGAAATGACCAGTCTGCTTTTTGTTCTTTGTTTCTGCTTTCTTCAGCCTTTTCTGTCTATAAAGCGTTTGTTATTTGTAATAAACTTTGGGGCACTTCTCTAACTCTGTGGGATTGTGTTTTCTGGGTTGATCCTCACATCTGGTTCCCAATAAACTTTACAAAATTATTTCTGCTTCAGCAGCCTAAATTTTGGTTGACAACTAAAAAAAGCTTGCAATTATAAATCCTTTCTCTGTCCCTTTGAGATATGTATTTATGATTCTCCTACAAACCAGGAATGTCTTTCTTAAAGACCTGAAATCCATTTCTTTGAAATGTAATAATCAGAAAGGGTAGGGCCTCTGTCTCTTAGTCTTTGTGGGAAGACAGAATCCTAACTTACATAATTGCCAGCTAGCAGACACAGCCAGCCTAATTACATTTAAACTGACCAACCCTTGGTAATTTTTCACTTCCCTGACTCTGTTAAGTTTGGCCTAAAGATTTCTTCAGACATAATGAACTGTAAGCTAATTTGATGTGTAAACAGACTAACCTACTCTTATAACCTAACTAGATATGCAGACTGTAATCTACTTTTGTAACAACTAGCTGAGTCTTATCCAATTATTGGCAGCCAGCTGTTCAGACTGTGTTCAAATAAGGCAAATGCCCAGCTGTAGAAACCAATCCAGCTGTTTCTGTACCCTACTTCCGTTTTTTTTTTTTTTTTTTTTTTTTTAA
>NW_007810742.1:0-980 GCF_000696425.1 Galeopterus variegatus | reverse complement strand
CCTGAGGAATTATTCAAACAAGCCAATCACATCCTCCTGTGGGAACCAAGGGGCACCTCATACCCTTGATACGACAAAGCTTGAGTCCCATAGACCATCATTCACCTTGTTTTCTAGTGCAATCCCTGTGTGGTCCTATGTAGTATTCTCCTTTCCCACACTGTAAGCATATGTGACTAATAATCCATTTACCTCATCTGTCCAGTGTCACGTGTGATGTGTTTGACCATCCCACAAACTGGGACAGGAATCCCAACAGGGTGAATAGAAGGAGATTAAAACAAGATGCCTAACCTCTCACCCTATATCTAGCTATGCTGCAGAGCTCTGTCCTCCCAGAGCCACTCCCAGAGCTTACCTCCCTTACTCAGGATTAGGAGCTGGGGGCAGGGAAAGAACAACATGGTGAAAACCAGAGATGAGGAGGAGGAACATGGTGATGAGGAGACAAAGGCAGAGAAGCCAAGGAAAGAGGAAATGGGGAAGATGACACACTTCTAGGGCTCCCTCCAATTCTCAGGCTATGCCAATAGGCTTTGGGGGGCTTTAGGCCAGGGCTGACCACCGACTATGCAATGGGCACTGAATTGGGTGTCCCGAGTTTGAGATCTAGTTTCCACCCTACCACCCAGCTGTGTGACCTTGGACGAGTCCTCCAACTTCTGAGTCTATTTATTCTCAACCCAAAGTGAGGCTAACAGGACCTGTGTGGCCCATACTTACCAAACTGGGTGAGACCCAAAGGTAACATTCTATGTGAGAGCATGTAAAAAGTGTAAAATATCATCCCTTCTGTAAACATGTTGAGCACATTACCGTATGGGGCAGGGGGATTATTAGGCAGTACTGGATGAAAAGGTGCGGCTTCTGTTCTCCAGAAAGTTGTGTCCCAGTGGGAAGGACCAAGCCACGGAGAGGTAGCAGCAGTCCTAGCATAGCCAGAGGTTCCATGGGAGGGGAAAACAGAATGCCACTTGCCC
>NW_007810741.1:0-980 GCF_000696425.1 Galeopterus variegatus | reverse complement strand
TGTCTATTTCTCAACTTTCTATAAAACAGAGAATCATAAAATAATGTGAAAAGTATTGATATAGGTGGCAAGAGTGGAATGTTGGTCTCTAATGAGCAACGGTGACGGGTAAACGGCAAGGAACTTTAGAGACTGCTAAAATTTAAAAACTCACTCAAAGTTCTGGTTCTGTTCAGACATTAAAGATTTTCTGACATATGTAGAGTAAACTCTTTACATACAGTCAACTTTTGACTCCTTGGGGGCAATTTAACCAGTAAGGAGACTAACCGTGGTAAAAGAAAATGCATTCATGAGAAAATACAATCCATGGAAACATCTCTGTATTAGAAGTTCTTTAGAGTTTGCAATTTTACAGCAATCACTAAATCCTCCACCATATCTTCTTAGATTTTTATTCATGTTTCTAAATCCACGAAAGCATATTTCCTTTTCCTTTCTTCTTTCATTGTTAACATCCTTATTCTCTATTTTACCAGTGGAGAATTTTTAGTATTAGTCTCCACTTAGCTCAAGATTCAAGGAATGCAAACTGTTACTTTTATCAAATTTCTAAAAGCCCACTGTCTCCCTGCGTTTGAAGTTCCGTAACAGCTATTTAATTTCCTTAAGCCTGACTTTCCTCATCAGTAAAGTGGGGATAATAACAGATAATAACAGGTTGCTGGGAGAATGAAATGAGACTGAGGCATGCAAACACCATGCCCAATTCCCAGCACAGACTAAGAACACAACTGTTCAGGAACTTGACACCTTTAAAAAAAAAAAAAAACGCATTATCAAAAAGATGCTTTACTTTCACAAATGCCTAACAGTAAATATCAAAAGTCTTAAAATTTTGCATCCCCTTTGGATTCAGAAAAATCAAAATGACTATAAGAAAATATTATTTTTAGCAACTGACCCTAAGAAAATATTTTACAGTAATCCGTAAGGAGGCCCGTGTGGTATCAGGTTTGCGTGCACACAATGAAACCAAC
>NW_007810740.1:0-980 GCF_000696425.1 Galeopterus variegatus | reverse complement strand
TTGTCAGCACCATGCTCTAACCCACTGAGCTAACCAGCCAGCTCAAAAGGTTTTAAACGTAGTTTTAAGCTACCAGGATTGATGCCAGTGTTATTTTCAAAGCAGAGAGTAAGTCTAACTGTAAGAATACATACCTTTGATTTTGTGGGTAAAATTAAGACCTATAATCTTTATGTTTTTAAGTGAGGAATCATAACCCAGCATAGGTGCATATTTGAAATTTATAAAGGGTTTTAATAAGTACTGTCTTGGTAAAAAAAATCCCACAAAATTCTAGAGATAGACAGTCGGATGGTTACACAACAGTGTGAGAGTACTTAATACCACTGAGCTGTACACTCAAAAATGGTTAAGATGGTTTTATGTTATGCATATTTTACCACACAAAAAAAGTAATATATTCATTGTTGAAAATTTATAAAACACTATTGAAAGCCCCTCAAAATCCTTAGTAATCCCAGTATTCAGTGAACACTTCTGTTTTATTTTCAGCCTTTGTATATAGTTTGCATCCTACTTATACAATTTTTTTAAACATTATATAAAGTATTTTCCCATGCTGTTCAAAACTCTATAAACATTTTTATTAGCTGCATAATATTCCACTATCATTTATTTAATCATTGCCATACTTTTAGACATTTTAATTTTTTAAATTATTATTATTATTTTGGCAGTTGGCTGAACCCTTGACCTTGGTGTTACAACACCACACCCTAACCAACTGAGCTAACCGGCCAGCTCTATTTTTAGACATTTTAAAACATTAGTGTATAAATATCACCATACTGGACACCTCTCTGTGATTAAATATATCTTTATTCCCATTTCAAGATACACCTTTAGTATAGACAATGAACTACTGGCCAACAAGTGAACGTTGTTAAGGCATGTGCTACACACTATCAAACAGGTGAATGTTATTAATCCACAAGATACAGTATCAAATCAGGGGACTCAAAAAGTTACTCTGATTACCT
>NW_007810739.1:0-980 GCF_000696425.1 Galeopterus variegatus | reverse complement strand
CATACATTTATATGCATGCATACATATGAAGTTTAACCAACATCTCAACTTAAAGGGCTACATTTGGTTTTTGTTATTGTTGGGGGAAAATATTGTAAATTTAACTTGAATGAAGCCTAGAGCTAAAACACATTATAATTCTCTTGACAGAGAAGCTCAAGTTCAAGTTTGTATCTTCTTATTTTCTAAGACTGAGGCTTGCATGATCACTCAAACTGTGTTTTATACACAACATTATAGAAACACAGCAATGCGGGTCCATAAAAGTGTTGATGAAAGAGAGCCAAATATACGAAGTAATCCAGTTTTATCTTTCCTATTACTTTTTCTCCAGTAAGTCACAGAAACCCCTTCTTAGAATTTTTTACATTTCCTCTATGAGGAAGTGTATTTACAAGTATTTTAACAGACTCCCAAAGCATCAAATATCTGTATCAAAAAATTAGCATCCACCTCAAGAGGGGAACAAATATTCACAGCAAGAAAAGTGGTAGGGAAAGCATAGGTCCAAACACTTTATTACTAAACTCATGCATTTAATGAAACCCAAACATGGAGAATACATTATGTAAATACATACGACAAAGGGCTTTTGAAGTCTAGGTGACCACAAGTATCCAGGATCTGGGACTATAATTTTTTTGTTTATGCATTCTAGCAAGACTTCATATAACACACATAGACACACACACATGCACACATATACACGAGACTGTTTATTCAGTTTTAAGCACAAATCTGCAAACTTAAGCTAAAGGGATGGCTAAGAATACTTCAGTGTCTGGGCAAAAGAATAAATCACTGAACTTCAGTGTTAGAAACAAAAATAAACACAGTAAGAGAAATCTCTACTTAATCTGCCTTCCAAAGAAAGACATTTATTGGGCCGGCCTGGTGGTGCACTGGAGAGTGCACCGTCTGGGAGCGTGGTGGCGCTCCCGCCGAGGGTTCAGATCCCATGTGGAGACCGGTTCCCGCTC
>NW_007810738.1:0-980 GCF_000696425.1 Galeopterus variegatus | reverse complement strand
ACGAACATTTCATTAACATACTTTTTAAAGTTTATTAAATATTTGCACAGAAACTGTCATTCAGTAACAGAGGTGGCAACGGAACAAAGAGACGTGAGGGCGTCAGCTCTGGTGCGGTGGCCCGCCTGTGTGGGCCAGGCTGGTGACGATCCCAGGTGTGCTTTAGTCCCTTCTCACAGCATCTACGCTCATGTCCTCCCTCTTTCCATTCTTCTTTTCTTCTTGGATCCCTTATGATACCTATGTTGTGCAGTTACTTATCAGGTGCTGTGTGAGGGTCTGTATTCTTCTCCTACCTCCTCTCCCATGTGGGCCAGCAGGGACCAGTGGTGGGACCAGACCAGGGCTCCAGGAGCCTTGCATGGTCCCTAGTGGGCAGACCTGGTCACAGTGTTAGGCAAGGAAGAGACATGGAACTGAAGACAATACCGAGGGACAAAAGTGAGACATGGAACTGAAGACAATACCGAGGGACACAAGTGGAGTCTTGCCCCAAACATGGAGTGCAAATCCAAAGGTTCTGGGTAGATAGTTAAAACCAGTTCCCAGCAAAGGGGTTACAAGGAGAAAGGCCAAAGAAGACTGGTCCGGACAGGGCAGAAGTGGACGATACATTTGAGCATGTTTTGCTTCTTTGCAGTCTTTGCAACCTGTCAAGGGCATCTGAGCCAATTTGGAAAGGAGTGAGAAGATCAAAGTATATAAGAAATGTCTTCTATCTCATGGAGCTTTTGATCTAGAAATATATTTCCAGTTGCTCAGGAGAAATCATCATATGTTAAAAAGGTATGATTGGAAAGGATTTAGTTGAGGTAGAAATGATCATTAAGCTATAGGCCATGCTTTCTTCACAGAGCATGACCACCAGCACTCCACACTTAAGTGTGTGTGTGTTTTTTCCTTAGTTTTCTCACAGAGTCAACTCCTGCATCATTTATTGAATTGCTATGTGGTTGATCTACTTGGAGTGCTTTCAAATC
>NW_007810737.1:0-981 GCF_000696425.1 Galeopterus variegatus | reverse complement strand
AGAACATTGTCTGAAAAGCAATTTTATTTTTAGCTTATGTAAATCACAGGCCTTTTCTGATTCAGCAGTCTCTCAGTTCCCCTCACAACTGACGTATTAAACTTGACATTTTACAGATAAACTACTATTTGAAGCAAATGATGTAGCATTCTTATGGAAAATACCTTTTATAATTTAAAGACGCTTTGACTATTCTTCACTCTGGAAATAGAATTACCTTTGTGTAGACTGGTCAAGTATTTATTATTATTTTAGATGAGTATTTCTAAAAGGTACGATCATTTGAAAATGTATTGGAAGTTGTTTGAAAGATTCTATCCTATCATATACATTGGAACTGTTAAATCATATATTTTACAATAATTATAATAGTAATAAAAAATAATGATTCTTTATCGTATTAAGTCAACTTTCTGCAATGGTAGAAGAGTGAGAAGGGGCTCAAGACCTAACATTTTATAGGTGAGGGAACTAAAGTTCGGAGAGTGCACAGTTTACACATGGTCAAGGGAAATGTGTAAAGGAGCTGTGATTCTTCCATATACATCTGTGACACTGAAATGCATGCCGCTGTGACACTCGCTACAGTGACTGAGACAAGTAAGCACTGAAAGTTACTAGGTTTTAACTACTTAGGAAGTTTGTTCAGATGTAATAGGGTTGACCAATTCAAAAACTGAATCTAGGAAGCATCTATCAGTTTACAAAAACGCTGGCTTTCGCAACAATTTAGCATTGAAGTCACATCTAATCCTTGCGAGTCATTCCTATGGGACCTATTAAAATTCTCTCTCTTTATCCAGCTTTTTAGTTGTTGTTGGGGGTCAGCGATGTTCTGTGAGGGAGTGCAAGGGGATATTATCTGAGGGGTGATATCTGATTCAGCCAAAACACAGAAAGACTTCATCCTTTCTGGGAGCCTCTGAAGGTCAAGAGGCATGATCCAAAGGAATGAACACCCAAGAACCAAGCAGGAAACAA
>NW_007810736.1:0-981 GCF_000696425.1 Galeopterus variegatus | reverse complement strand
CCACGTGATAACACTCATATGTGGAATCTAAAAAAACAAACAGACAAAAAAACGTGGTTCTGTCACTTGCTGTGTAACTACACTGCAGAGTATTTAAATCATACTGCAGCCCCGAAATAAACCTATGCATTGGTACCCCACACATATGTACAAATAAACATTAAAAATAAATTTTAAAAAGCTTGATCATGAAAAGTGATACTATAATAAAAATAAAAATATGAAAGCCCATTTATATGTATACGGTTATATTGTGTAATAGAAGGAACAAGAAGATTCTTTCACATTACATTTGAGGCTTGCATTCAGTGCCATTCCGGTACTGACTGAGGATGAAAGAAGCAGTCCTTTTCTATTCTCAAACGCCAGCTGTCCATCTCAACCTGATCTCACAAGGATGAGAATGCTGGGACAGGGCAGAGGAGGCTGGGTCCTCAAGTTGATTTGCTCGGGGCCCTGCACCCCACAGAGGACCACTCACCCTCTAGCTTAACCCCCTTTTGAAAACTATACACAGGTTTCTGGGACCAGACGGGCTCCAGCGTGAGCCGTGGTGAGAGGGGACTGCAAACACAGGGACCTAGCCTCCCTGTGGCGATTGCAACGTCCTGCCAGAGTACAGTGTGTCCTCGTCTGGTGGATTCTGCACCAGAATCATGGACATTTGCACTTTCCTGTGGTGGGATTTTGACAAACTAGGGTGGGCCACCAAAGGTGTGTACAGATACTGAATCCAGGTTATATAGGATACGGCAGAGAAAACTTAGCCTAGAGAAGAGAAGACTCCCCCCAAATGAATCAGAGACCTCAATGAATAGGACCCAGTAAATGGCTATTGAATTAGTCATCTAACTCTGGGTGGCCTCTGTGCTGCCCACAGTGGCCCAGGCCAAGCGGCCACCATCAGTGCCGTGGTGGGATATTTGCAGGCCCGAGCAGGCTCACCCACCCCTGCCTGTCACTCACTACAGCATTTTGAAG
>NW_007810735.1:0-981 GCF_000696425.1 Galeopterus variegatus | reverse complement strand
GGTCAACAGCCATTTGTCAAACTTTGAGAAGATCAGTAGGCTAAAGTGACACCTAGTGGCTCTCAGGAAACTGGGGATGCTCACTGACCCCATAAAGGCCATTGGAGAAGTTTTCATGACGAAATACGATGGTTAATCAATGGGTACAAAGTTGCGGTTAGATAGGAGGTATATGTACTGCTGTGCAATTGCACAGTAGGATGACTAGAGTTAACAACAGTGTATTGTGCATTTTCAAATAGCTAGAAGAGAGGTTTTTGAATGTTCTCATCACAAAGAAATGATAAATGTTTAAGATGATGGATATGTTGATCACCCTGATTTGGTCATTACACAATGTATACATGTATTGAAACATCACTTTGTACCCCATCAATATGTACAATTATTATGCATCAATCAATCAATCAATCTGACAAGATGGTTAGATTTGAATGGCATGGCCCAGCTCTACAGAAAAACAACTCAGTTAGTTTTGGTTGTAATCTGCAGAGAGAAATGCTCTGTACCCAGTGATAATGACACAAAGCATATTATGATCCTTGCAACATTATTGATCTGAATAATATTGAGCTGAAGTCAGTCTCCTAATATCTTCTGGAAGGACTCTGAGGAGCTGTCTAGCTGGATAGTTAATTTTGAGACATTGCTTCATCACCCTGGGTTGGACAGACCTGTGTCACTTTATTAAAACCTTGAAAAATTATTTTTAAGTTCCATCAGACTGCTAAAACGTTTATTATAGCCCTGCCATCATTTCCCAGCATCATCGCCTCTCACTGCCAATGAATGACCCTGGGAATTCTTTCATGGTTGCCCAGCAACAAGCTAGCTGGGGGCAGCGGGCTACCCTTGCCCCTAGAAGTAGGGGCTGCAGTTACACCCAAAATCAACTTTCTGAAGGACAAGGGACCATCCAGTATTAGAGGTATTGGAGTAGGGAACTTGTGAACCATCTATCTTGTTTGTCTGCGAATTCCA
>NW_007810734.1:0-981 GCF_000696425.1 Galeopterus variegatus | reverse complement strand
CAAGTACAAATATACGTCCCAATATTTTGCTCCACGATTTGAGGCAAATAACAAATCTCAATGTTTCAAATGTTCAAACAATACACATCAAAAGTGAGAAGTTAGTTGAAAAACAAGTTAAAATTGAAGGAAATAAAATAATAAAAAATGAGAGTCTAAGTAAATAAAATAGATAACAAAAAGTGGACAAAATAAACAAAATATCAAGTGGCTTAATTGGGAAAATTAATTGAAAAAAACATTAAATAAGTTTACAAAGAGAGAAAGCAGGTGGTACAAATATCAATACTGAAAGAGGAACATCACTAGAGATATCAAAAATATTAATACAATAATTTTAAAATGTTATAGAACAATCTTTGCTATACATTTGAAAACATAGATTTAATTGACATGTTCTTTGACATGTACACGTTATCAAAACTGAAATAAGAAGAAATTAAAATCTGAAGCTCCCCCCACCCATGGAAATATTTGAATCTGTAACTAAGATATTTCCTACAGAGAAAACTTTCAGAAAATAAAGGAGAATACTTCCCAACTAATTTTATAGTAACAAAACTCTAAATGAGTAATATTTTCCCAGCATAAGCTAATTAGAATAACGATATTTTTATTAAAAATTGTCATAGATAGTTTATTCACAATAAACTAACAGTAGAAAAACCAATAAAATGCTACGAAGAACATCTCATACATAGAATTCAGAGCCTCTTTCATTTATCAAAACTGGTGTATAACAATAAAACATTATAAGTTATGTGTGTGTGTGTGTGTGTGTGTGTGTGTGTGTGTATATATCTCATATATAGATGCAAACAAATTTAACAAATATTATCAAATAAAGTCCATAAAAAGAATAATATAGTGTGACCATGTGAGATTTATTTTAATAAGGTGAGGTTGGAACATTTAAAATCAATCAGTATAATATAACATATTAAGAGAATAAGGGAAAATCAAAAGGCAATATTGATCAAA
>NW_007810733.1:0-981 GCF_000696425.1 Galeopterus variegatus | reverse complement strand
TATGTTGAGATACTTTCCATCTATACCTAATTTATAAAGGGTCTTTGTCATGAATGAGTGACGGATTTTATCAAATGCTTTTTCATCATCAATAGAGATGATCATATGGTCCTTGTGTCTGATTTTATTAATATGGTGTATCACATTTATTGATTTGTGTATGTAGAACCAACCTTGCATCCCTGGGATAAATCCCACTTCATCATGGTGTATAATTTTGCATATGTGTTGCTGTATTCTGTTAGCTAGTATTGTGTTGATGATTTTTGCATCAAGGATATTGGCCTGTAGTTTTCTTTCTTGGTTATATCTTTACCTGATTTTGGTATCAGGATGATGTTTGCTTCGTGGAATGTATTTGGAAGCTTTGCTTCTGTTTCGATCTTTTGGAATAGTTTGTAAAGAATCGGTGTCATTTCCTCTTTGAATGTTTGGTAAAATTCTGCTGTGAATCCATCTGGTCCTGGGCTTTTCTTTGTTGGGAGCTTTCTGATAACAGCTTCAATCTCCTTTATTGTTATTGGCCTATTCAGGTTTTCTATATCTTCTTGGTTTAATTTTGGAAGCTTTTGTTAGTCCAGAAATTTATCCATTTCCTCCAGATTTTCAAACTTGTTGGCATATAGCTGTTCATAGTAGTCGCGGATGATTCCTTGTATTTCGGTTGGGTCAGTTGTAATATCACCTTTTTCATTTCTAATTTTTGTTATTTGAATCTTCTCTCTTCTTTTTTTTGTTAGCCATGCTAGTGGTGTGTCGATTTTATTTATCTTTTCAAAAAACCAACGTTTTGATTAGTTGATCTTTTGTATTAGTTTTTGGGTTTCAATTTCATTAAGTTCTGCTCTGATCTTGATGATTTCTTTCCTTCTGTTAACTGTAGGTTTGGATTGTTCTTGTTTTTCTAGTTCTTTAAGGTGAAGTGTTAGATTGTTCACTTGCCATCTTTCTGTTCTTCTGAGGTAAGCATTCAATGCAATA
>NW_007810732.1:0-981 GCF_000696425.1 Galeopterus variegatus | reverse complement strand
TATTCATGGTTTAGACTTTAAGTTCACAAAGGAGTAGAGTCAAATTATATTAAGTTACTGGTGACATTTCTTTGACTGTTAGATTCCTTATTAAATACAACTTAAATTAGTTAATTTAGCATGCTTATAAAAGATCACTTGTAAAATTTAATATTATTATAATTATTTTAGAGGATTTCCATAAAATTAAAAGAGTAAAGTTTGGATTAAATATTATTTGATATTAAGATTACTATTTGGGAAAATCCTGATAATGTTTTGGAATTCTCTTGGGATACTTATATGTATGCTGGTTTATACTACCTTACTCTTTCAGTATGTTACATTACAGTCATAATCACACTGAGTGCAGCCTGAGGATAGGAAAAAAAAAGTCTCTCAGTGTCAGCTTCTTGATTACAAAAACACAATTAGTAATAGAATCTAAATTTGCAGTCCTTGAGATGGAGAAATGAAAACCTCATGAGATCCATTGTGTGAGCTGCAGTTCTAAGAGAGGCATGCCTAGAACAGTAGATTCATGCTGGAAAAAATATAACACCAACAGTGTGTTTATTGATATTTATTTATAGTTGTTTCTTAACTTTATTTTTCCATGATAGTCTAATAAGTCATGTTAGAATAATTAAGACTGAATTTGAGTCTAAATCAAGGACAGATTAATTATTTACATTTTACTATTTGAAAAATTTGTGTCTATGTGAAGTTTTAGACTTTTTCATGTTTATTTTTAAAAGGGTAGATTAAGAGAAAATTTCTGTAAAGAAAGGAGAGGATTTGTGCAAAAAAGAAAGAGGAAGGAAGGAAGGAAGGAATGAAAGACCTCCAATTAAACTCTCTGCTCATTAAATATTATTTCATTTGCCACACTATTAATTCATGAAAATTAAAAAAAGAAACAACAACAACAACAAAAAAAGAAAACTACAAAAAGCATTCTGCAAAGGCAGTGGAATATATCAGGCTTCACTGACTATATCA
>NW_007810731.1:0-981 GCF_000696425.1 Galeopterus variegatus | reverse complement strand
GGTCCCTGGTAACCACCATTTTAATCTCTGCTTCAATAAGTTAGACTATTTTAGATTTCACGTTTATATGAAATCATACGTTTTTCATCTTTTCATATCTGACTCATTTCACTTACCATGATATCCTCTGGGACCATTTATGTTATTGCAAATGACATGATTTCTATCTTTTTAGGGACTGAATAGTATATTGAGGTATGTATATACCATAATCTCTTTATTCATTTATCCGTTATTGAATATTTATATTGTTTCTATATCTTGGCTATTGTGAGTAAAGGTGCAATGAATAGAGGAGTTCAGATACCTTTATGAGATTCTAATTTTAATTCTTTTGGGTAAGTATGCAGAAGTAGGACTGCCACGATATGTGTCGTTCTATTTTTTTTCCATTTTTAAAAAATTTAATAATTGATTCTATTTATCCCAAGGTTTCCAAATACTATAACTATATTATATCATTATAATATATATTATTAATTAGTTGTATATTTTGTGTTTGCATTTCTAGTCTTTAAAATTTGGTGTGTATTTTACACTTACCGCACTTCTCAATTTGAACTAAGCACATATCAAGTGATTCATGTAGCCAGTAGATACCATATTGGACAGTCCGGAGGAAGGAAGGAGATAGAAGTGTGTTGCATGACAAATACAAAGGTCTATGCCCCCACAGTTGTATCCAAGGATTCGGAGAAGAACACAGGTGGAGGAACTTGCTCCTCAGGACAGGAATATATCTTGTATACTCAGTGTATATGCTGTGTATATAACAGCACATGTGCACTTGATACATACATATTTTAATAGATTCACTTTTTTAAATGAATGGAGGAAGAGTCAAAACAGTAATCACAGACATTATTTTTAATTTTTTGAGCAACTTCCATATTGTTTTCCATAGTAGCTTCACCGATCTATAGTTCCACCACCATTGTACCAGGATTATCTTCTTCACACCCTCCCCAACACTTGTCATTT
>NW_007810730.1:0-981 GCF_000696425.1 Galeopterus variegatus | reverse complement strand
CTGAGAGACTAGGTTTTGTTGCTTCACTACTTTTTAGTTATGTAGCACACATTCAGCCTCATTCTCCTCACCTTCAAAGCTTAAATGAGATAATGCCTGAATAATTTTTGGTGTGCACAATTTCTGACTAAAGGAATGTTTAATGATGCAATCACTCTTCCTTTGCTGCTAATTACTAATTTTAAAATGCATGGCATATTTTGTCATAGTTTAACAATAAGTATAACTTAAGTAGCAATACTTCAAAACTGTGGCAAAAGCACTAGAAACTGCCCACATGCCCCACAGGCTTCTCTCATGGTGGATAACTGGACACATCCCCACCTCGGTGAGTTGCTCTAATAAACCTGGGTTATGCTACTAGGAGAGAGCACTGAAATGCAGTGTGGCTTCTTTGGGAGACCACATGAGATATGGGATCACTTGTGATTTCAGGAGAGCCCAGAGATGGCAAAGAAAGGGCCATGAAGGACTCAAATGTCTGAAGATCCCATAAAGAAAAGTTTGTTTGCCTGGTCACTGGGTACAACCAAACTCAGAGCACTTTCCAAGAGTACTGAGGTGTACCCTGGAATACATAATCACACATTACTGTCAAGTCCGGGCATTTACACCAGTTCAAAAAGTCAAACATCCAAGATTCCATTTGTACGGCAATTTTTCCAAATAAAAGTTATTTCTTCCCATTTGTGTAGAAACTTTGAGAGAAGTAGCATTCCAAGATGCAACAGGAGGCAGAATGGAACAAGTTTTCTAGAGAAGCTTCCACAAAGTGAAACAAATATATTATGCATCAACAAGATTAATCATAGGAAATTGCCCAAGTTCCACCATATTCCATTTCAAGACTACAGCTTTTCCATTAACCACTCATACCCTGAAGACTTGCCTAACTTTATAACAGTATATGATAAACCATTTGTGCTTGATTTTCCACAATACCACAAAAACTCTCTCTCCATAAATCATCAAAATATTTAG
>NW_007810729.1:0-981 GCF_000696425.1 Galeopterus variegatus | reverse complement strand
GCTGTGAGCGCACCAGTCATCCCTATATAGGATCCGAACCCGCAGCGGGAGCGCTGCTGTGTTCCCAGCACCGCACTCTCCCGAGTGCGCCACGGGCTCGGCCCTGTATAATCAATTTTTATTCAATAAAAATTTAAAAAAAAAAAAAGAACTGTGGTTACTAGAGGTGGGAAGGGGGTGTAAACGATTATATTGTATAATGTTGAATATACTAATTATCCTGATTCGAGCATCACATATTGCACACAGGTAATGATGTTCAACTCTGTATGACACAGATATATACGATCAACTATGTTATAATAAATAAAATAAAAATAATGATTAAAAAAAAAAGAGGGAGGCTGGGGAAAATTTGACCATAAGGAAGAAGGCAATGACACTGAAGTAAGATGCTTGGAGATGCAGCTGCCCTTGAAGATGGAGGAAGGTGCCACAAACCAAAGAATGCAAGAATGCAGCTTTCGGAGCTGGAAAAGACAAGGAAATGGATGTTTCCAGAGCCTCCAGAGGGAGTACAGCCATGCTGCTACCTTGATTTTGGCCTAGTGAAACTCATTTCAGACCTATGGCCTCCAGAACCATAAGAGAATAAATACATGTTGTTTTAAGACATCAGGTTTGTGGCCATGTGCTACAGCAGCAATAGGAAGATATTAACAGAGGATATTAACATTAATCGTGGGGTTGGATGAAGGTGTCTGGGAAGCCTGGTAGAGTAAGAAGAACATAGGGTCTCGCAGAGAGCTCCCAACGACTCCAGCATTTCAGATACATGCAGAGAAGTGAATCTCAGAAAGGGCTCTTGGAGCCACCAAACAGGGAAGATGACCACCAAGGAAAACGGTTCTTCCAGGGTTCAAGGGCAAGGGTGTTTCAAGGAGCAGAGAGTGGTTATCAGTGTCAGATGCTCCTAGAAATCAAGCAAGAAAAGTGCCCGTTGGGTTGAACGAAGGAGATACTTGTTAACCTTGAAAGAAC
>NW_007810728.1:0-981 GCF_000696425.1 Galeopterus variegatus | reverse complement strand
ATTAGTCAACCCCCATCCCTTCCTTGAATTGATCCTGGAACCATGACCAGCCATGAGCAAAACCTCAACATGGTGCTGGATTAGAAAGGGCTTCAGGAACTAGAGTTTCTAGCGCTTGTAGGTTGGTGGTAGTAGTGAAGCCCTGAAAGGATTAATGGCTTTTTCAGAGTCACAAGATGGTCCATGGCTGAGCAGGGAGTGAAACACAGCTGCACAACTGTGTTCACTATTCCTTTATTCTGGCTTTCTGACATCTGAGGGTCTCTTTCTCAGTTGTCCAGTGTTGCCCTACTGTCTCTAGGAGGAACAATAGATGAGCTCTCTCCTAGAGTTCTGTTCAAGTTGACTCTTCCCTAAGGATACTAGTGTTCCCTTTCCCTTCATTAAAATTTTAATCCCTCATCTCACTTGTGTTTCTGTAGACTCACCAATTGTCTTGGTGAGGGCAGAGTAATTTGTCATGATTTCAAGGTAATATGAGCATAAAAGCCACCTTCAATTCTTGAAGAAACACTTTAAGCACCGTGGTAGAGGAATGGAAGAAATAGTCCTGGTTAGGACAACCTCTCCTAGCTCCTTCTCAAGTCCTACCATCTAGACAGATGCTCAGTTACCTAAACCATTAGTGGAAATTTAAATTTGTTCAGCATTTTTGGAGGTCAATTTGGCATTAGCCATCAAAAATTTATAATCCAATCTCCTAACCTACTAATCTAACCCAGCACCTTCACCTTCAGTTAAAAGTATATGCTCAATGATACATGTAATAGGATGTTATTTATAAGGAAAACATTTTTAAAAAGACTTAAATGTCCATCAATAGGGGAAAAGTTAGTTTATGACATGGCACACGCACACTGTGGAATACTATGAAGCCATTAAGGAAAGATAAACTAGAGTTCATTTATACTAAAATAGGAACTTCTTCAACATGTATTTGGGTGGGGGGGAGGGGTGAGTAAGCTGTCAATCAATTTAGAG
>NW_007810727.1:0-981 GCF_000696425.1 Galeopterus variegatus | reverse complement strand
ATAAATTATTTACATTCACTGTAATGAGTTTTGTTGTTATTTTTAATGAATCTGTAAATATTTTTATAATTTCTCCATTTTCACTTCCAGTGTAGCAAATATTGATAGCTGTCACCCACATAACGGAAGCACTTTCGGGTCCACCATAATCTATGAGGGTAAAGGGGTCTTTAGGACCAAAGAGTTTGAGAACCACTGGTGTAGATCACCATGTCTCCTCCTCCTCCACTGCCTAACTCCTAACTCCCTTTCAAGCCTGCTCTTTCAGAGCGGGTGCCACCCGCTCTGCACTGAGCCCCCAGGCTGGAACAGGCACTGCTAATGCACACCACGTACCTTCCTCGTGCATATCTCCCTGCACAGAGCTAATTTGTCTTATATCTGTCTAGTCCACTAAATTGTAGTTTCCTGGAGACTGGGAGTGACTGGAGGTGCTCCTTGTCCTGGTACTCACAGAACCTAGCTCCCTGGTATGTAGACAGCTCTTAATGAATGCATGCTGGACTAAATTGTGTTGTGGCATCATCATTCTGGCTTTATATCTTGCTCCTCTACTTTACCTGCCTTGGGTAAATCTTTTAAGCTTTTCCATCCTTGATTTCTTGGGAAATAAAAATAATCCTCGTATCTATGAGATTGGATGAGACTTAGGATCAGAAAAGTTGCATGTAAACTTGAAAGCACACTACAGTGAGTTGTTGTTATCCTGGATCATGAGTCCTCCAGGAACTCTCCAGTTTGCAGAACGTCTCCAGGCAGCTATGCTTCTGATTCTCCTGCTTGTTTTTTAGGGAGGTATTTCGAACCAGTCCTGCAGCTCAACTGCCTGCTACCACTCTTCCTCTGTCCTGGGCTGCCCAATTCCAGCAGCACTTTATCCCTTCCTCCAAATTTAGCGTCTTAAAACAACAGGCACATATTGTCTCACAGTTCTGGAAGCCAGAAGCTTAAAATCAAGGTGCCAGCAAGGCCATGCTCCCT
>NW_007810726.1:0-981 GCF_000696425.1 Galeopterus variegatus | reverse complement strand
GTACTGTCTTACTAGGCTCCCTAGTTTCCCTTACTACAGTGGCCAGAATTCTGTGAAGATTCCCTTCTTGGCACTTTTCTTTCTTTATTTCTTTAGCCTCCTGTTCTTTCTGCATTCTCTCTTCCCTCTCTTCTTCTGACTCCCTGTTATGATAGACCTTTTCAGCCACCTGCACTAATTCCCTCAATGACTTATCTTGTAACCCTTCAAGCCTCTGCAGTTTCCTCCTGATGTCTCTACTAGACCGGTCAATAAAAGCAACGGTCACTGTAGCCTTGTGCTCTTCACTACTAGGATCATACGGGGTAAACTGATGGAATGCCTCCATGAGTCTCTCCAAAAATGCTGATGGAGACTCATTGGGCCCCTGGATCACCCCTCTTACCTTAGTCAAATTGGTGGGGCATTTTCCTGCTCCTCGGAAACCTGCCATTGGAGCCTGGTGATAGACCTTCATGTGCTCCCTACCTTCTGCCGAGTTGAAGTCCCAGTTTGGTCTGGTCAATGGGAATCCTGCATCTATAACAGTAGGGAGGAGGGTAGGTCGCCCATCGTCTCCTGGAATGTTCTTTCGAGCCTCCAGGAGGATTTGTTGTTTCTCCTCAGTGGTGAACAGGACCTGGAGGAGCTGCTGGCCGTCATCCTAGGTGGGCTGATGAGTAAAAAGGAGGGATTCTACAAGGTTAGTGAGACCCTGGGGGTTTTCAGAGAAAGGGGGATTTTGAGATTTCCAGTTGTAAAAGTCAGAAGAGGAGAAAGGCCAGTACTGTAAGGGCTGATTGCCCTCTTCATCAGGAGGGCCATAAGCCCGCAGAGAGAAGGTGGGAACCGCCTCCGGAGGGGCTGCTCGCTTACTACATGTCCCCTGTGCAGGTCCCTCTCTTGCTTCTTGTGGGTCCTCTGGTGGCACTGATGGGTGGGCAGCCTGAGGGCAGAGGGAGGGAGGATAAGGGGGAGGAGGGTCTAGGAGAAGCAAGTCTG
>NW_007810725.1:0-981 GCF_000696425.1 Galeopterus variegatus | reverse complement strand
GACTTGGTTCTCAATCCTTTGGTAATCTCTCCATTCACACTCTGGAGTATAGACCTTTTTAGCACACCAGTTTGCAATGAACCAGCAATGTAAAACAGAATAGCCAACTGTTCTTCTGTTAGTAACAAATGTGCTAATATGTACTAGTTTAAACTTGATCTATCAGTGAGTCAATGAACCATGAAGGGTGGAGGTTAATCAGGGTGTTCTCCAAACAAAGGCTCATGAGAGCGGCAGGGACGCCACTCCCAGACTCACATCTGTGCTGTTTTGAGTCAGCACGATGGAAATGGCATGGTGTTCATCAAAGTTAAGAGCCCAGAACCTTGTCATAGTCTTGTGTATATTCACGACTCTTTTACATGGAAAAGCCACCAAATTGCTGCAAATATAAAACCCAAACACAGGAAATAAAAAAACCTCAGTTAACCACAATTCTCAGGAGCTATTAATATTAAACTATACCCAGTTAATGTGTAACAATGACGGTAAAAGCCTTTCACACATAAGATGTGACAACTTCCCAGTAGAGCTCAGAATTGGAGATATCTTATTAGGCAATTTATATTAAAACTCATCAATTTCACTTTATTGTCAACGAAAGCTTACTGATGTAGATCTTTACACATACAGAGGAAAATAATTTAAATACCCTAGTCTACTAAAAGTAAAAACAAAGCCCCATAACTTCTATATTCACATGTAGCTTGCCAATGTAATCATATCTCTCTCTCTAACAGCCAAAATTGACTGAACAGCAATTAGTAGAAAGAATCACCTGCTGCCAGAATAATCACCTCAATACTCCAATATTTAAATAATAAAGGAGCCAAGACTACTTGGAGAGAGCAAGAGTGAACAAGCATAGAGAGAAAGAAAAAGAAAAATTCACCATATATATCATCCATTTATTTTTACCATTTTTTATCCTGATAAAATAAATTCTTACCCATTTTGGAAGATGCTATAGAGTAGACCTAT
>NW_007810724.1:0-981 GCF_000696425.1 Galeopterus variegatus | reverse complement strand
GTAAGGGGATCGCAACCCTTGGTGTGGTGTTGCCTGCACCGCACTCAGCCAGTGAGCGCACGGCCATCCCTATATAGGATCCGAACCTGCGGCGGGAGCGACGCTGCACTCCCAGCGCTGCACCCTCCTGAGTGCGCCACGGGTCCGGCCCTACATACAACTATTTTCATATTTGCATGTTTCTTTCTAGCCTTTGCCTATATGCATAATCTATTTTTACATAATTCTAGTGATAGTGTAATATTTTTCCTTTTCCATTAACTACGAAATCATGAATACTTGCCCATAATTCTATAGCTTTCATGATAATCCATGTAATGGCTGTATAATATTGCACATGTGATAATTTCTTTATCCTTTTTGTTAGAAATTTACATTGTTTCTCATTTTTTTTTACATCAGAAGTGATGCATATAATTCTTATCTCATGTTTAATTATTTCCTTGGGATAAATCCCCAAGAATGGGATTACACAGTGAAAGGAGGAACATTTTTATGACTCTCGATTCTTACTCCGACATTGCTTTCCAAAAGTGTTGTACCGATTTATAGATAATAGCATTTCAGTGCTGTCATAATCCATTTTATTGCTAATGCCTACCCAGATCCAACAAATATTTTATTGCACATTATGTGGGAGTTACTTTCATATTTAATTATGCATTAAAATCTCTTCCTAGAACCTTAGACTTTCAGAGTTGGCATACAACTTCTTATTTTACAAATAAAATTAGACTCAGAGAAATTATGTACTTTATTCATGGCTGCATAGTTTGAAAACAATAGCACATGTATAGTAAGCATAAATCTCAGCCCTTGAGTCCTCTGTGCTTTCTACCATGACCAGCTGGTACAGTTTTGGTGCTTGCTTATTTTCTGTTATGTGCATAGCTGAGAAATGAGAGTACGTGCTTGTCCTCTGGCCAGCACCACCCTGAGAGTCTCTTTCCAGGCATATATTTGGGCAGTAAAGGTAGAAAA
>NW_007810723.1:0-981 GCF_000696425.1 Galeopterus variegatus | reverse complement strand
TCAATAACTACTCTGAATGTGAATGGACTAAACTCCCCACTCAAAAAACACAGACTAACTGACTGGATTAAAAAACTAGATCCAAGTATTTGCTGTCTTCACAAGACCCACCTCACCTGTAAAGACACTCAGACTAAAAGTAAAGGGATGGAAAAAGATATACCATACAAATGGAAACCCCAAGACAAGCAGGAGTAGCTAGCTATTCTTATATTGGGCTAAATAGACTTTAAACCAAAAAACATTTAAAAAGACAAAGAAGGCCATTATATAGCGACAAAGGGAACTAACCAGCTAGAAGACATAATAATCATAAACGTGTATGCACCCAATACTGGAGCACCCAGATATATTAAGCTCACACTCTTACACCTAAAGAAGGAGATAGGACCCTAATACATTAACAGTGGGTGATCTGAACACCCCTTTCTCAGTACAGGATAGGACTTTCAGGCAACAAGTCAACAAAGAGACACAGGATTTAATCTACACCATAGACCAAATGGACTTGGCAGATAAACACAGAACATTTCACACAACAGGTAGGGAATACACTTTCTTCTCATCAGCTCACAGTACATTCTCCAGGGCAGACCACATATTAGGTCACAAATCTAGTCTCAGCAAATTTTAAAAAATTGAAATCATTCCAACAATCTTTTCAGATCACAATGGACTAAAACTGAAGATAAACAATAAGCAAATCTCTGGAAGCTATACAAATACATGGAAAATAAGTAATAGGCTCCTGAATGACCTATGGGTCCAAAAAGAAATTAAACAGGAAATCAAAAAACTTCTAGAAACTAATGAAAATAAAGATACATCATACCAAAACTTGTGGAATACTGCAAAAGCAGCACTAAGAGGCAAATTTATTGCAGTAAATGCTTACATCAAAAAAATGGAAAGACTCCAAATAAATGACCTAACACTACACCTCAAAGAACTTGAAATACAACAACAATCCAAACCTAAAGG
>NW_007810722.1:0-981 GCF_000696425.1 Galeopterus variegatus | reverse complement strand
TTTCTGTATTTTTCAGTGAGAAGAATGTCCAAGGGGAATTTTAATAAATAAGTGTAAATTCTTAAAATAATTCATTCTTAAAAAAAAATACTACTTTGACCAAACTCTTTGTGAGGCAGGAAACCAGCATGATAATAAAAATGATAAAATATTAGCTCTAGGAATTTTGGTACAAGGTTAATAGGTAACACAGCTGTGAAGCTGTCCCATGCAAAGGTCAAATCATGTTCTTTTCACAAATTCCCACCTCTTTGATTTCCCTTTTAAGAGAAAAATCTCTCCATCAGTCTCCATCAAGAAACATCCTGTGATTTTCTGTGCTTAACTGGACTATCTTCACTAATCAGAATGAAAAAATTTTAATACAACATATTAAAGGTTAAGTTTACAATGTGGGAAGCTACACTTTTCCAGAAAGATGTAGACTGGTGTGTATGAAGCCTTTGAAAGCAGTATAATCTCTGGACAGGAAAGTGTCCCCTGTCTTTGTCCCCTTCTAAACTAACAAAGAGCTCCTGTCAACAAGAATGCATTAAGCCCTCCACCTTGCCATAAGAATTTGAGGAACCACCAAAGAAGCGAATGATCTCTCCACCTTCAAGAAAACAGAAAAATGAAATTAATGCACATGAAAGCATTGCTTGCGAGTGTTCACAGGCTAAGTATAATAGAAAATGAGAGAAAAGAAGAAAACAAAGGCTGAAGAATCTATCTTATCAAGCAGAAAGATGAGAAAGCTGGCTCCTGCTCCATTAAAAGCACTGTACAGTTGTGATAGAGATGAGTGAAAACAATATTAATTCCAATCTTCCATGAAACTGACAGTAACTATTCTTTCTAGTTCATGCTGTTTCCTTATGTACCATTAAATAATGATATGACTGTTGTCTTTTTGTGGCAAGAAAATATTAAAACACCTGTAATAAATGTGATACACCATATTAATAAAATCAAACACAAGGACCATATGATCATCTCCAT
>NW_007810721.1:0-981 GCF_000696425.1 Galeopterus variegatus | reverse complement strand
AATGCACAGGTTACACACCCGTGAGCCAACCCTATTGTCATTGTTTTTGAGTGTTGGAGTAAATGGTAGGACGCTGTACTTAAGGAAAATAAATCTGGCAGGAATTTCCAAGATAAACTGGAAGGAAAGAGAATAGGGAATGGAAAACAAAAGAAACTAGAACTATAGAGAAGAATTGCAGGTTGACTGTTGGGAATAAAAAGTAATGAAATGGTTATGATACATATTATGAAGGGAAAATAAAATCATCCATAATAGTTGGCAAACAACAACTAGCTAAAAAGATAAAGAAGAGCATTGAATCAAAGGTGAGTCTACATTTTTCATCCTGGATGACTAGGAGAGAATGTAAAACGAACAGAAAAGAGTACATCAGAAAGGAAGCTAATTTGGGCAAATGTTGGGATGAGGCTGATCTTAATTGAGAGATGCCAAAATACAACCAGATAGAAAAATAGATGAGGCAGCCAGGGAAATGGGAATAGATATTAAAAAAAAATTATTAGGGAAAGAGATAAAGACTCAAAATTACATAACCCAGAGGAGGGAATGGCTTTCCTTTTTTAGGACGAATTATTCAAGCAATTAATCCTTATAATCAAGAAAGTAAATTATACTCAGATGATTTTTTTATCCTGATTTTTCTCATACTAGACTCGCCGGGATTGTCTTCTTTTTGAAGGTCAGAATTGAAGGTGTGAAGATAAATGGGATAACTAGCAAAAAGATATTTGAGTAAGAAAATAATTTAAACTCTAACCTTGAAGGTACCAATACTTGAGTTGGGGGAGAAAAATGATACAGTGAAGAACAATGTAAAAGAGCAAACAGGAAAATAAAGAGTCATTGAAGTTACAAGTGGAAGACTTAAGATGCAGGCTTATGGAGACAAAACATGTCTAATGCCATAGGGAGGTCATGAGGGTACAGTCTCATAAGAAGCTCATGAGTCGGGTGAATAGATTGCTGGCACTGATGTGT
>NW_007810720.1:0-981 GCF_000696425.1 Galeopterus variegatus | reverse complement strand
AAAAAAGAAAAAAGTGTGAAGTCCATTTTCATTACAACTAGTTGTCAGCAAAAACCCAAGCCTCAAAATACAAGAAAAGGCTGCCAAAAGTGGTGGAGATTAAGCAGAGGTGCATTCAGGAAGAAGCAGAGAGCACACGGGAGCAGGAGGGAGAACCCCAGCTTCCTCCAACTGCTGGGGAACAGCAAAGTTTACACAGGCTCGCATGGAAAACTCCAGGTCACTTGGAAAATGCTGGAGAGCCTAGAATACAGCCCTGGCCTCTACTCAGCACAAAGCTCTCATAAATAACTTTCAGGAAAGATTCAACTCCTTTAAAGGTACATAATATTAAGGAACAAGCACAAAATCTGTACAAATGTACTATAAGATAGGAAGACAAAAGTAACACAAGAAATAAATGGGGGTTAGAGAGAACATTCAGTACAAAACTGTTACCACAAAACAAATGAAAAATTGTCACCAAACATTTCATCATGAATTTAAGTAAAATAATGAAACTATGGCTTCTGTGAAACAAGAGCATAAATCTGAGTTGTAAGAGCTCAAGAAAGAGACTGTGAACAACAAGAGGAGATAAATGCAGAGCTCAGGAAAGAAGGAGTGGAATTAAAGAAATAAAGACAAAAATGGAAAGAGCACAAAAGCAAGGGACACTGGTGAAAACACAGTAAGGACACAGAGGACGGAATAGGAGAGGGAAGGAAGGAAGGACAGAAGGAAGGCAGGAAGGAAGAAGTTTAATTAAAGAAAAAGTTATATATATAATTTATATGTGTGTTTATATATAGTTTATAAATATGAGATATGTATACATGGAGCTCTTGAAAAGAAAACCAAAATAATGGAATAAAACAAATATTGAAAGATATAATTCAAGAAAAATTTCCTAGCTATAAGACATGAATATACATATTAAAAGCGTATGCTATAAAAACAGACACATAGACCAGTGGAACAGAATAGAGTTCAGAAATAAAT
>NW_007810719.1:0-981 GCF_000696425.1 Galeopterus variegatus | reverse complement strand
TTTAGCTAAGTTGGAACTGTTTCTCCTGGAATTTCTTTCCCTGTATCGTTTGGATTTAGTGCTGGCTACAGAAGAAATTTGGGCAAGATTTAGAAGGTGGAAGTGAAGCAGTTCAGGGAGTGTGTTTCAGCTAGAACAGAAACAAATACCACATCCGGATTTTTAAGGTGATTTTATATACTTTTCTGGAGGATAATTAGCGTGTTTTTGGTTGTACAAAGGATAGTTGCATCACTATAGGTGAAGCATCATCTTGCTGTTGCCCTTACTTGGAAGCTCTGTATAGTTTTAAATAGTGTATATTTGTGTGAAGATGACAAAGAGTAGATTACGGAGGCTTCAGATGGTATCCAGTTAGGTCAGCCAGAACTCTATCTGCCTTCTGAATTCCCTTCCATGCATAGCTCAATGATATGGTTGGCCTAACCCACAGAAATCTGCAAACGATCTGGAAGGAAAAATGAAGCAACAGCCATATTAACGCTTAGAAAGTAGCATTAGATGCTGCGGCAGCTTATGTACTTTCTTAAGGTGGTGCTGACATGCCTTGGTGGTCTGGGAAGCAGCAAAGTTGCAGCTCCTTTACCTCTTCATTAATATCCTCTTTCAATTTCTCCAAATCTTGGGGATGGTCTGCATGCAGCTTCATGATCAAGCGTATTAGCATTTTTGCAAGTCACCTAAATCATCAATATTGTACGCCTGGGTTCCAGTTTTTACTCATGGAAACTTCATTCTTGCAAATTATAATTTGTCATTATCCTCTCCCACATGTCCACTTAGTTTCCCAAATGTGGACACTGTAGAACTTTAAAGCCAACAGTAGATGCTTGGGCTACAGACTTATATAGGCTGTATCATCAGCACCCATATTCCAATAAGGCTGAATTCCTGTAACAATGTACTTATATCACTCTTATTAGATTCGTTTCTCTGATTGAAACACAACTGATAAAATGATGTTGAAATAAATTAAATTAA
>NW_007810718.1:0-981 GCF_000696425.1 Galeopterus variegatus | reverse complement strand
CCTCACCCCCCCACACGACATCTCTTCTCCCACCACCAATGTGTGCGCACACACACACACACACACACACACACACACATAAACACACAAACACCCTGACTACCACTACTTGAGTCATTAGAAATTCATTGTCGTTTTATAAAAGTCATTGTATCTGTTTGGAAAAAACAAGAAAATGAGAAGTGTTTAAAAGGAAGTAAAAAGAAGCAGAATTTGAAGCATATTTTAAGGAAGAATTCAATTAAACTTAATTACCAATAAGGTGAGGGAGGGGTCAGACAGTTTCTAACCTGGTTGGGAGGATGGATATTAATACTTGTATTATTTTTATGGACTGAATGTTGTGTTCCCCCAAATCCATGTTAAAGTTTCCAGTGTCCTTTTTATAAAGTTTCCAGACTCTATTTGAATAGGGTCTTTATGGAGGCAATAAAAGTTAAATGAGGTCATGGGAGGGGGGTACCAATCTCATAAGATTAATGTCAGTATAAGAAGAGACAAGAGATCTCTCTCTGCCTTGTGAGGACACAGCCGTAGTCTGCAAGCCAGCAAGGGAGCCCTCACCAGAAACCAAATTGGCTGGAATCTTGATCTTACAGATCTAGCCTCCGGAACTGTGAGACAGTAAGTTTCGTTTTTTAAACTACCCAGTACCCTTTTTTTTTTTAATGGCAGCCAAACTAAGACATTATCATATAAGATCCCAAAAAGGGTAGAGAAGGGGAGTAGAGCAGACAGACTTAAGAAACAAAATAATGATTTGTAAAATACTACCTTCCCCATTGGACCAACTAAGTTGCCTGAAATTTCTCAACATTCTTTGGGTTTAAGCTTCTGCTTTAAGGAAAAAGTGTCATCTAAAAAAATAGGGAACACAGTAAAAATTCATTATTATTGCTCTTTAACTATTTTGTGTTGAGTTAGCTTCTCAGATTAATTGACTGAGAAGACTTAATGCATAATAAGTCAGGAAGATTATGC
>NW_007810717.1:0-981 GCF_000696425.1 Galeopterus variegatus | reverse complement strand
GAATCTTTCATTATTATAAAATATCCCTTTTATCTCTCATAATATTCCCCATCCTGGAGTACATTTTGTCTTATACTAATATAACCATTGTGCTTTCTTTCGATTAGTGTTTGTGTCTTATATATATATTTTTTTATCTTTTTAACCTATTTATGTATTTTTAATTTGAGTTGATTTATTGTAGATAGCAGTTGCATCTTTCTTTTTTATACAGTCTGAAAACTTCTGCCTTTTAAATGGAGCGTTAGACCATCTGCATGCACTCTAATTATTGATATAGATATGCTTAAATCTACCATCTTAATTTTAACTTTAAATTATCCACATATTCTTTGTTTTTCTTTTCTTTTTGTCCTGCCTTATTTTAGCCTTATAAGTAAGTTTTATATTTTATTTTATCCCCACTGCTGGATTATTTGCTATACATCTTTGCACTATTTTTGAGTAATGTTTTTTCTAGGGTGCATAATAAGCATCTTTATTCACAGTGTACCTTCAAATAATATTATACCATTTCAAGTGTAATGTATTGACCTTACACATAATATATTTCCATTTTTTCTCCTGTTTTTTTTGTGTGTAAATTGTTATACATTTTATTTCTAGATATGTGGTAACTCTATAATGGATTTTTATTATTTTTTAATTCCCCGACACTTCAATACTTTAAAGCAATTCAAAAACCAGAATTTTTTTAAAAGGCCAGATAGTAAGTATTTTAGGTTGTGCAGACAGTGCTGTCTTTGTCAAAATAATTGAACTCCACCATTCTGGTGCAAATGCAGTTGTAGAAAATACATAAATAGATGGGTGTGTTTGTGTTCCAATAAAACTTTATTTACAAAAAGAGGCAGCAGATTATATTTAGCTTTCGAGCTATAGTGTGTTGACACATTGTTTTCTGACCCCTTCTTTAAACGATCTGTTCTATTTTGTTGACATTAAAATAAAAAGAAAAACAAATTACCACTTTTGGCTGAC
>NW_007810716.1:0-981 GCF_000696425.1 Galeopterus variegatus | reverse complement strand
GGCAAAGGGGGGAGGCATCAGATCCTGCTTCCACTCATTTTCTGAAATTGTCAATGTGTAGTCATGTGAGAGAGCTCAGCAGAATTTGATGCTTGCTCCTGAGACACTGGCTCTTGAATATGGAAAAAGTCAGCAGCAGCAGCAGATGTGGTCGCAGCCTTAGTGGGAGCTGTGATGATGCCGTCCTGATTCTGACTTGACCATTCCTGGGTGTAACAATGGCTGTGTCTCCTGATGCCTGGCCTCCCTGTCTTTGTCTCTTTTGCAAGTCACATTTTTCAGTCTCCCAATGAAACTCTCCATATCAAGTATCTTCTATGAATCCCCTCACCCATCCTATTCTATGTTTGAATGCATTTATTGCTTAAACCAGCAGTAATTTCTATTACAAACAGGAGCCCCGAGTAATGCAATACCTGATATGAATAATGAACATGGACTCCATGTCTGTGTCTTGTGCATTGGGCCTGAAATGCAGCAGGAGCTCAATAAATAATTGTTGAACAAATGCAAACGTGAAATACAAATGGCCTCTGATCTCTGTATTGTAATTAGCTACATTCTGATCCCAATGCAGCTCCAGACAATATGTCTGAGTTAGAGGCAGGAAGGGTGGTAAAATCTTTCCCAGAAATCGTCACCCATAAATCTTTCACTTACTCCTCTTTGACCACCACCAGCTGCCGTGGAAGTTGGGAAATCATGTATCTCATCTGGGGCTGGATCCTTTGTTGCCACAAAGAGATATGAGGTTCTATTAGTAAGGAAGAAAAGGACAAATGGATATTGAGTAGACAACTAATGATATCCACGAGAAAAAAAAAATTAACACAAAATAGACAATAATTCTCATCCTCTGAAAGTTAGAGACCATGGGAACCTGGACCACAAAGAAAACAGGAACCCTTCTGTATTAGTCCGTTTCTGTTGCTTATAACAAAATACCTGGAACTGGGTACTTTGTAAGAAAATGAAATTTAT
>NW_007810715.1:0-981 GCF_000696425.1 Galeopterus variegatus | reverse complement strand
ACTGGGTGGACACCTCTCCAGGGTTCATGTGGGATCGGGGTACACTTCCTCTTGGTACAGGTAGCAGGACCTTTCCCCTGATGACTGCCAAGGGGGTGCATTGTTACAATCTTCACGGCAGTAATGGAGATTCTGGGCTGACCTCTGCCACGTCCCTCTTGAATGGTTGTGTGGGTGAGGGATTATTGTTACCTTAATTATTTTTGAGTCTTGTGAAATTAATCATTGTCCCAATGATTGTTTACATTAGGCCCTACAAGAACCGATCCCATGTAGCCAGTGTGTCCAGCTGTTCACAGATGTTGAAAGGGGCCATCAAGAAAATGCAGGAGGCCCATGAAGAGTGAAGCTGAGGATATTCTCTTAATGATGTGTAACCAGTAAAAAAATGAACTATGCTGCTTCTACCCCCAATTTAGTTGAATCCATGACCTTAATTTGTTCAGAAATGAGGGAGTTTGAAAATATGCTGTGACCACTGAACCCCTTTAAAAAGGGTGGCTTTCTTCCTGGACAAAATGAGGGTTTCTATTACTTGAAGAATATACCACACAATCTAAAGACCTGGATTCTTAGAGACCTGCTTTATTTAGCAATGTGAATAACTTGTAAATAGCATCACACTGTTTTATAAAAATTGAGAGATGCAAGTGTGCTCTCAAATTTCTTTGTATTAATTCTTCTCACGGGTTTGTTTATACTAAGAATTTCACAGTATTTATGAGAAAGGGGGTTGCCACACACTGTTAAACCCAGACTAGGCACAGTGAGAATGTATTCACTCATCCATCATTTAACAAATATTGAAAATCTGCTTTGCACCAAATGTCTCAGTTGGGCTCACCCCCAAGCAGGGCCTGAGACAGGGACGTGGGTGCAGGTGATTTATTTGTGAGGCAAAACCAGGAAGCAGGAGAAAGGGAGGGAAAAGTGAGACAAGCCAGGAAGGTCACATTAATGAGTGGGGCTCAGTCCCGTGTG
>NW_007810714.1:0-981 GCF_000696425.1 Galeopterus variegatus | reverse complement strand
AAACTTTTTTTCTTCCCACATTTAGTATATATACTCCAGTGTTTAGAAAAAATTCAGAGACTGTGGATTAGTGTGTTACTTGAATAATTAAAACTCCATGAGGTTCAGAGGCTTCAATCATTATAGTTTCTGGAATTCCATAGGAAGCCCAGAAAACCTCCCCACAAAGGATAATAGCCTCTCTTTGTTAAAGGCTGGCTGATTCACAGAAATTCTTTTCTTGAATTCATTAACATTTAGAGTTAATGAAGAGAAAATCAGAGGGAGGGAAGACATTAAAGTTAGGGGTGCTTTAAGCAGTTTCTCAACCTGTGGTACATGGACTCCCAAGGAGGTCTGTGGGTAGAATTCAGGGACATGAATGTAAATGGGAATAATTGTATTTTTATTTTCACTGATCTCTATCTGAAATACAGAATTTCCTTCAATTAAGAGTATAGATAACAACACAGTAATAAACAACTATGTCTTTTGTCTCCAATCGAAATCACAGATGTATTCATATCTGTTATAGTTACAGATATCTCAAATACTGTTTCTGCTCATTACAACTTTGAAATTATAGTAAGGAGTAGACTTGCTGCTAGATCTTAATTAATGCATTAATAAAGAAGCATATGGATTACTAAATCACATATTTGATTTAATATTTAGTTAACTGTATTTGTAAATAATTGTGTTTCTTTATAGTCCTATACATGGTGTTTTATTTATTTATTTATTTATTTATTTTTAAAAGATGACCGGTAAGGGGATCTTAACCCTTGACTTGGTGTTGTCAGCACCACGCTCACCCAGTGAGCTAACTGGCCATCCCTATATGGGATCCGAACCTGTGGCCTTGGTGTTATCAGCACCACACTCTCCCGAGTGAGCCACGGGCCGGCCCCGTATACATGGTGTTTTAAAAATACACTTAAAACCCTGCAAGGCTGTCCTTCCGAAATGAAGGGCAAATAGTATATTTCTCAGACAAACAAA
>NW_007810713.1:0-981 GCF_000696425.1 Galeopterus variegatus | reverse complement strand
AATAACCCTATTAAAAAGTGGGCAAAGGGTCTAAATAGATATTTCTCAATAGAATACACATGGGAGACCAACAAATATATGCTAAAATGCTCAGTATCACTAATTATCAGGGAAACGCAGATTAAATTCACAGAGAGATATCACCTCGCACCTGTTATCATGGCCATCACCAAAAAGTTGAGACATAACAAGTGTCTGTGAGGATGTGGAGAAAAGGGAACCCTTGCGCACTGTTGGTGGGAATGGTTAGTATATCCATTTTGGAAAACAATATGGTGGCTCCTCAAAAAACTAAAAATGGAATTGCCGTATGATCCAGCAATCCCACTTCTGGGTATATAGCTAAAAGAATTAAAATCAATGTGTCAAAGAGATGCGTGCACTTCCATGTTCATTGCAGCATTATTCACAATAGGCAAGACATGGAAGCAACCTAAGTGACCATCATCAGATGAATGGTTAAAGAAAATGTGGCATATATACACAGTGGAATACTATTCAGTCTAAAAAAAGAATGAAATTCATTTGTGACAATGTGGATGAATCTACAGGATGTTATGCTGAGTGAAATAAGTCAGGCACAGATAGGCAAATACTGCATGCTCTCATTAATATGTGGAATCTAAAAAATTTGAACTCATAGAAGAAAAGAGTAGAATGGTGGTTCCAGAGCCTAAGGGGGCAGGATGTGGATTGGAAAAGGTGAAATGTTGGTCAAAGAAGACAAAGTTTCAGTTAGGAGAAATAGGTTCTGGAGATCTATTACACAGCAAGGTGACTATAGTTAATAATAATGTATTGCATATTTCAAAATTGCTGAAAGAGTAGGTTTTAAATATTCTCATCGCTTTATATCTCACTTATCTCACAAATGGTAAGTATGTGAGGTGATGGACCGGTTAATTAGCCTGGTTTGCTCGTTCCACAATATATTGAAACATCACATTTGTACCCTTAAATATATACAGTTATTATTTGTCA
>NW_007810712.1:0-981 GCF_000696425.1 Galeopterus variegatus | reverse complement strand
AGACCAGGTCCCTTATATCATTGTCTGGGAAGATCTGGTCATGGACCCTCCTCCGTGGGTCCGTCCCTTTGTTCCCCTAACAGGTCCATTGGCTGTGTTTGCTCTTCAAGGGATGGAAAAGAAACCGGAGGTTCTACCTTCCACTGAGTCGGACTTGTTTCTCCTAGATCCTCTTCCTCCTTATCCTCCCTCCCTCCACCCACAGGTAGCCCGCCCGTCAGCTCCGCTGGAGGCCCCGCAAGGAGCAAGGGAGGGACCTGTGCAGGGGATGCATAGTAGGCGAGCAGCCCCTCCAGAGGCTGTTCCTACCCTCCCTCTAAGGGCTTATGGCCCTCCTGATGAAGAGGGCAACCAGCCCTTACAATACTGGCCTTTCTCCTCTTCTGACCTTTACAACTGGAAATCTCAGAATCCCCCTATCTCTGAAAACCCCCAGGGTCTCACTAACCTTGTAGAATCCCTCCTCTTTAAAGTTTCTCACTAGTTCCAGGTCGGGGACACAGTCTATGTAAGACGACATTGCTCCAGACTCTGGAATCCCGCTGGAAGGGACCTTACCTGGTGCTCCTAACAACACCGATGGCCGTGAAGGTGGACAGGATCACCGCGTGGATCTACGCCTCGCACGTAAAGCCTGCACCACCAGCCGGGGACAAAAAATCAAAAGACGCTACCTGGAGGGTCCAGAGTTCCAAAGAGCACCCCTTAAAACTCAAAATCATTCGGACTGGGGTTCAAACACCTTAAATGTTGTAAGATGAAAATTTTATTTTTTCTCCTTCTGTACCTGGTAGTTTTTCCCCAGAGTCTGAGAGCTTCCAGTCCACATACCCCTTGAAAATTAACTTGGTATGTAATAAATGGAGTTGGGGATAAAATCTGGAATTCATCCAAGGTCACCTAGGGGTCATGGTGGCCTGACCTATTTCCCGATGTGTGCAAATTATCCATGGGAGCCCCAGCTAACTGGGATTTAGAAGG
>NW_007810711.1:0-981 GCF_000696425.1 Galeopterus variegatus | reverse complement strand
TAGATTTCAGACCTACAGAACTGTAAAATAATAAAGTTCTGTTCTTATAAGCCACTATGATCGTAGTAATTTGTTACAGCAGCAATAGAAAACTAATTTAAGCAGGAAAGAACATCGTGATCGATTAGTGATGTCTACCACAGATACCGTGGGGGAAGAAGCACATGTGCTACACACCTGCCATCCTGGCTGTCGTGCTGAAGGTGTGCTGCAGTGGCAGTTAGGGGCCACCTTAATTTATGTTGTCTACTGTGCACCAAGCTCCACACAAAGATCTTTACTACATTCCCTGAGTCATCTGCACACCACTTCTTTCATGAGGCAGATATGACTTCTTTCTTTGAGAGGTGGGGATCAGAGAATGAAAACTTTATCTAAGATATTAGCTCCAAATGCTGCTTTTTTGTTTTTTGTTTGTTTTTCAATGTTTTAGGAGATTTTATGGGCATGTGTTGACCCTAACACCTGGAGAGTCAAGCAATGAACCAACTTATCTCCAACAAATGCTGCTTTTTAAAATTCCTTCCTGCTTCCCAGCAAAACACAGAGCACTGATAAAACTTAGGTGAATTAGGTTTCAAGTGTTGATGAAAAACAAGAACAAACAGAGATGAAGAGCCTTTGTCTTGGAACAATACTTCTGGCCTTGGATGTGGTGGACATGGAGTTATTAGCACAGCTGGAGATCCTAGAAGTGCCCTGGGGGTGGGGAAGGAACAATACATTTCTAATATTTGGTGATTATCATGAAAATTACTTGCTCCCTGTTTACACTTAAATTTGAACACAAAGGAATGCCAGTTATTTTTTTCTCAGCGTGATGTATGTGACGCATCCAGCCAGCTGCCTTGTTGGTCTCCCAGCCCCTCTGGGAGTGGGGACGTGTTTATAC
This sequence comes from Galeopterus variegatus, assembly GCF_000696425.1. NCBI lineage: Eukaryota > Metazoa > Chordata > Mammalia > Dermoptera > Cynocephalidae > Galeopterus > Galeopterus variegatus. The sequence goes on along the minus strand of NW_007810711.1, from coordinate 89 downwards.
CTCCGCTGGAGGGGTGCATGGCCATGCATCCTTCCCACCCTTGCTTCCTCTTCCAAGACTGCTTCAGGCAGCCCTGCTTTGGATAGCAC
>NW_007810710.1:0-981 GCF_000696425.1 Galeopterus variegatus | reverse complement strand
CCACAAAAATGATTGCATTCTATAATGTTGAATATACTGATTTTCTTGAAAAAAAGTACAATTAATTTATTAAAAAAAAGAATGAAAATGAAAAAAAAAATCTGAATTTCCACCTTAGGAAACTAGAGAAAAAAGAGCAATTTAAGCCTCAAGCAAGCAGAAAAAGAGAAATAATAATTTTTTAAAAATTGAGAAGAAATCAATGGAATGAAAACAGGAAAACGATAGAGAAATAACCACAAAAGCAGAGCTGATCCTTTGAAAATTTCAAGGTTGGTAAATCTCTGGTTAGGTTAACTCAGAAGAAAAAAAAACAACAGAGAAAATTAAAATATTACCAATAACAGAAGTAAAAGAGAGGCCATCACTACTGCTCCTATAGACAGAAAAAAGTTGATGAGGGAACCTCTGAGTAATGGTATTTCCTCAAATTTGATGTTAGTTGTAATGGACCAATTTCTTGAAAGATCTAAACCACCAAAATTCACACAAAGGGAAATTTAGGTAACCTTAATAGTCCTTTATCTATTGAAGAAACACAGCTATGAACAGCATTAATGCAGTATCACTTAGGAGGCCTGGGGACCCAGGAGGGAATGCAGACTATGACAAGGGGATGTGACTGGATTACAGATAAATAAAAGAGCATCAGTGGGAGGTGGGGGGTAGGGGCCTTAACAGCTTTGGGAGTGGAGGCTGTAAGAGTAAGGGCGAAGCTATGCACGTGAGCGCTGCCTCGCTGTCAAAGTTGTACGGCACAGAGGCATGGTGAGACTACCCTGATGCTGCTGCATACGCATTCTGTCCCTGAGCGGATGGGTGAATGCGTGGTGAATAGTCAGAGCCAGGTCTTTCACCTGGCTTGGGCATAAATTTATAGATAAGCAATAGCAGGCTGCTAAAAATGATCCATGTGGTACTGGATCAGAAAGGGGAGGAGACATCAGTATGAATTCATGTTTAGACCAATATAGATACAGA
>NW_007810709.1:0-981 GCF_000696425.1 Galeopterus variegatus | reverse complement strand
GGAATCTGCATTTTGTCAGCAGGCCCCCGCCTTCAGCCCCCTCCCCTGCCCCAGGTGATGCTGACTTGGAGAGGAGTCCACACTTGGAGCAACCCCACCCTCTGCTGTAGCAGAACAGCACTGTTCTTCAGTCAGGAAACTGGGTGTAGTTGCAACTCTGACCTCTTCCAGTTCTGTGGCTTTGAGTACGTCACTTCAACTCCCTGGGCATCTATTTCCTCATCTAAAGCATGCGGGAGCAGAAAAGAAATCGCACTAGAGATCTTAAGCTCCCTTGCCTCATTTCCTTTCCTTCTCACCTGCCTGGAAAACCCCAGCTCTGGATGGCCCTACTATCTGCCTTCTCTTTCCTGCACCCAGACTATGGAACAAGACAAGAAAATCGCCTACCCAGGAACATGGTGCTGCTCACCCAAACTCTCAGCACTGGGGAAAGCACCACCTGCTCCTCCGGTCAGTTCTCTCATTCTTCACAAGGACCATTCCAAATGCACTCTCTCCTCAAATTTCAGACTAAACCACTTCCCTTGCTTCTTAATATGTAAACTTACCTTTCAGTTCACAGAGAAAATAGCAGTCATGAGAAGGAAATTCCTTAACTTCCTATCCCCAAACCTGCAAACGCACCTGCTTCCACACCATCCGCTCCTGCTCCTGCTTTCTTCTTACCACCTTGGCTTATCTCCTGGCTACAAAAATCTCTTCTCGGATGCTCTGGATCTCATTCCTTCCTGTCTTGATCCTTCCCTGGATCTCCTGTATCTTCACCCTCTTCTTCTCTACGATTATATTCCTACCACCCAGAGATTAGCACTATTAACATATCAATGTAATCTTATCCATTCTTACACATATATAAGCATACATTTTATACATCATTGAGATTTTTATCAGTTAAAGTTCAAGCAGTGGGAGCAGAATGACTATGTTATGGGATTTATTACAGGAATTGGGCCTTACACTATAGTGGGAGGCGAGAAG
>NW_007810708.1:0-981 GCF_000696425.1 Galeopterus variegatus | reverse complement strand
CTATAAAAGTCTGGAGTCAGTGTCTGCGTGCTAGTAATAGATGGGCAAGTCACCACCAGTCCATCTGTTAGAAACTTATTGTCCTATCTGAGCAAAAAGTTTCATGTGTACCATTCATTTTTTCCCCCAATAATTTCTACTTGTGCCTGATTGTAAGAATAACCGTAGGCATTTATTAAGAATATGTTTTCCTAGATTCTTCCTTTGGAGATTCTGATATCATAGGTCTAGGTGAGTACAAGACTATTATTTTTCACAAGCCCCACCACTATTTTTGTCCTAAGTCAATTGTCTTGAATCCCAAAGAGTACGTCTACTCATTTTTTACATGAAATGATTCTGCATCCACCACCTACCCTATTCTACATCTTGCTGGAACAGAAACATGAATCTTCCTAGAAGCCACTGCTTATCTTCCAGCCTTGTCCAAAGAATGCCTACAGTTTCGTATGCTCCTATACATAACTTCGTATAATGTATCCAGTGGGTTGATGAATGGGGTGGTTTTCCTTCCTCCTGTCCACCACTGGGTAACCAACAGTTACGTGGATGACCCAACCCACATGCTGCCTCTCGGTTTCCGTGACTTCCTCGGTTCTAATAACTTCACCTTGACTTAACTTGAGCTGTCCATATGCATAGCCACGGATCAACTGAAATTAATTGCTTCATTTCTGATATATTGAACATCACATTCTATGGATGATGACATCTCTCATTCCATTATTAGTCTTTTTACTGCTATCTTTTTAAAAAAAATTCATAATACCTCCAGTGCCTGACGTACATACTTCCTGTTTTTCCTCTCTCTCCTGGATCTCTGGCTTTCTCTTCTTCTCTACGCTTCCCTTCCACCTCCTCCCTTTCCTCCCCTTCTCTTCTCCTTCCCCCTCCACCTCCTCCACCTCGTACTTATATGGTAATATCTCAAACCTGGATCAGTCCAAAAGTCTGACTTCTTCCCAGTCTCATCTAGGTTGC
>NW_007810707.1:0-981 GCF_000696425.1 Galeopterus variegatus | reverse complement strand
GGCGGGCGCAGCGTCCGGACCAGTCCGGGAGCGGGACCGCGGAAGGCAGGGGGGCGCCCGCAAGCCCAGCGCAGAGCGTAGAGTGCATTAGAGCTGCCTGGCTCGGCGGAGGGCGCCGCCCGGCCGGACCCGAGCTCGCCGCCCCCAACAGAGACATGGGCAGATATGCACTCATCTTTGAAACTGGCATGCAGTGATCGTTTGGGGGGATACTCGTTTGGAAGGCATGAACCCCAGGAGGGTAGGGACCCACCTACTTGGACCACTGGGAGCCAAGTCTAGCCTAGTGGTTAAGAGCCAGCAGCATCTTCTCTGGCTGTTTTTCGCCAGCGCCCAGGCGCCCTGCCCAGAAATTCCCACAGAGTCAAAGCAAACTTCCCAGGAAAACTCCTCGGCTTCCTCCAAGTCCCTGTCACTGAGGTTGCTGCCAAGAGCGCCAGCGGAGTCCTTGCAGCTGCCGTGGCCCTCCAGGACGGGAGCCGCCGCTCGAGCGCTCGGGGTCCTCCCGGAAAGGTCCAGGGCTGAAGTTCAAAATTCACTTCCCGCCCAGGCCCGGCTCGCAGCCCCGCCCGGGACTCTCTGGCCACCCCCACGTCTCCTGCCCTCCCCAGCCCCAGTTAAGCAATGGAGCGCCTCCAGATCGAAGACCTGGGCGGGCAGCTGGGCCAATCCCCCGGGCGATCACCGCCCGCCTGGGGGCTCGAAGCAGCCGGAGCCGGCGCGCACGTGTGTGTGTGTGCGCGCGTGTGTGCGCGCGCGTGTGTGTGTGTGCGTGTGTGTGTGTGTGCGCGCGCGTGTGTGTGTGTGTTTACGTACGGAACGCGCGAGGTGGGAAAACAATGGCGAGCCGCTGGGAACCAAGCGGCTATCCCCCTCCGCATGTCCCTACCCCTAGGCACGAATGGGCTTTGGAGTGAAATAGAGATGAAAAGGCTCACCTCCGACATCCCAGGGCAGGAGGTGGGGGGTGGTAACAAGCAG
>NW_007810706.1:0-981 GCF_000696425.1 Galeopterus variegatus | reverse complement strand
AAGTTACACTTCTGGGATTTTCATGAAGATGAGACATAGAGAATGTAAAGCCATAACATTTCTTTTTCCTAAATAAGTGTGTAGCAAGTTTTCTGCTAAAAGCAGTCACAAAATACAAAAGTTTGGAAGTGATCCCCTCACTTAAGTTCAAGAGGATTTATGGTAACCCTTTTAATGGTATTATTTTTATTACCTTACTTTTAAATACATATTTGTTAATGGAGAAAGGTGAAACTGTACTCTTTAAACTAGGAATTATGTATGACCTAAAGCCTTTCTTTTTTCCCTATCTAGCAATCTTAAATTTCCTACAAATGAACATTGCCAAAATGAGCATCACTTGTTACGTGATTAAGTAGCATCATGGAAAGTCCTCAGGAATTTGAGGTAGATGTGCATATAAGTCTTGGTTCTCCCCTTAATATCGAAAAGGGGTCTTCGAAAAGTTTATAGAAAGATTCATATTATTTTTTTATTGAATATGTCCATGAACTTTTTGAAGTACCTTAGTCTATTTGTGATCTTTGACAATCTACCTACACTCTGTCTCAGTTTCTTGAACAGTAAAATACAGTGAGATCATAATTGTGCCATTGAATATGTGTGAGGATTGTATATGGATATTTTATATTTGTGTATTATTAGCACTGTGCCTGGATAATGCTTTGTATAATAGCATCTGCTCTCTGTCTCTCCCTACCTCTTTTTTTTCTTTCTCCTTCCCTTTCTCTCCATTTATGCTAGTGTTGAAAAAAGATTAAGAACTGCTAAAATCTTGAAAGGGCAATGATTTTTGCTATTTAATCTTGATTTAGGAGTTGCTTGATAAAATGACCCTGTGCCCCATATGTAATAAATCATGTGTAAATGAAGCTGTGTCCAAAAACTTTTTCCTAAAAATTTATCTCCTAGAGTCATTACTAAATGAATATTTTTAATGGCAAAATAAACAGGTAATATTAATAATGTACAATATGTAAT
>NW_007810705.1:0-981 GCF_000696425.1 Galeopterus variegatus | reverse complement strand
AAAGTACTTGCTTCTTAATCCCAGCACCTGTCTCACTTTAGGATATTTTTTTTCCTTGATTATGGTTGATGTTTTCTTAATTCTTTTCAAGCCTTGTAATTTTTAAGTTATGTTGGATGTTGTGCATGATACTGAATCTTGATTTGTTGTTTTCCTTTATAGAGTGTTAATTTATTTTCAACAGGGAATAAATAACTGGTGGACTATATTAATCTTGTATGCTTTGTTATATTCATTGTTAATGATAATCAGTATCAGTTCTGTCCTTAGTTCTAGAACACAACACTTCTTCTAGGCTATGGTCCTCCAATGTGTGATGTTTTTAGTTTTTCAGCAAATGTTGGAAATGCATTATATGTGTTTCTACATTGGATTGGCTTAAACTCTGGCACTGCTGAGCAATGCAGATCTTTGGAAAGGCCATTCAGTTCTCAACCTCGTAGAAGCTACACTCTGCCCTGCCTAGTGGAGTTTTGCACAGTACATTTGCAGCCAAGCTCTTGGCCAAGTAACTGAGGGGAATCCACGTGCAGACTTCTGGGTCTCTTGCTATGTGCATCTCCGTTCTATTCAGTAACTTGCCGTTCAAAATTAATTTCCATCAACTGCTAGAAACAGTGACATCTGCCCATTAAGCTCAGTGAGATTTCCATGCTCTTTTCAGGCTTACTTTCTCTTAACTGTGGTCCAAAAATTGCCCGAAGGCAGAGAGCTTGAGTCAATATGTCACCAACCTGTGTGTTATCTTTTCTCAATGATTACAGTCCTGCTCTTTTTGTTATCTAAAGCCTGAAAACTGTGCCCCAATTTTTGTTTAGTTTTTAATTATTTATGGCAGTAAAGTAAATCGGTACTATTTACTTCATCAGGACCAGAAGCACAAGTCAATTTTGTTTAGTTTTGATATCTAGATTATAGTAATTTCATGAAGCAGATTTTCTCATATTTTATTTTCTGCAATTTTTAATATAGTCATTACAA
>NW_007810704.1:0-981 GCF_000696425.1 Galeopterus variegatus | reverse complement strand
AGAACATCGCTAAAAAAACAACATAGCTGCAAGCTCGACCTTCTCTTACTTCTCATTTTCAACCCATCACCAAGCCCTGTCAATGTGACTGCATAATATCTTTTCAACTGGCCTGCGCTGTGGCTACATAGAAAGACTTAATATGACTATAATGATAATTTACCCCAAATTAATCTATAAATTTAATGCAATTCCAATTCAAATCTTAATATATTTTTTATGAAATTGACAGACTGATTCTACAATATGGTTGGATAAGAATATATTTGAGACTAGCCAAGAAATGTGTCGAAGCATTCTACAAAGCCACAATAATTAAAGCAATCTGATATTGACTATATGTATTTTTCAATAGAAAATAATGGACAGCATTATCATACATATATGTATATATATATGCATTCATTCATGTATATGTACTGATGTCATATGTGTGCTGTGTGCATGGATATATGTATATATGTGTATATATGTGTGTGTATATATATATATGTTAAGCATATTATAATAGTATTTCAAATTATCAAAGAAAGTATGGACCATACTGAAGGGTTTGTGTTGCACAATGGTTACGAGCACAGACACTGGCACCAGACTTCCTGGCTTGAGACCTAGCTTTACTATTTACCAGCTGTATGACCTTAGGAAGGTTAATTAATCTCTTGGGGTGTTGCCTCCGTTTGTGCTAAATGGAAAAAAAATACCTACCTTGAAAAGTACTTGTAAGGGTTAAATAAATTGATGTAGGTAAGGAGCTTAGAACAGGCCCTGGCACTAAGCACTTGTAAATGTGAAATCATTATTATTATATTATCATAATATACAGCTTAAGCAATAGTCTGTCCATTTTGAAAAATAACCCAGTAGTGTGTAGTTTAGAGCCCTACACTGATGTATGCATCCAGTTGTTAATTTCTTGTGATATGGACTCATTTTGACTTTCTAAGATAAATAGACAATTTTAAACTTTGTTATGAAAAT
>NW_007810703.1:0-981 GCF_000696425.1 Galeopterus variegatus | reverse complement strand
AAGATATGTAGTTTACATTCCTTTTTTTTTTTTTTCAACTGAGCAGGACTTTTTGACTGCCTCAACAAATAAAATACAGTGAGCGCAACAGTGCATGACTTTCAAGATGAGGTCATAAAAGGTGATATTGCCTAAGCATGGCACACTCTCTTTGTTGAGGCATTCACCCTTGCTACAAAGTTATGAGGAAGCCCAGACCACAAAGAGAGACCACCTATCTATGTTCCAGCTAAGGCCATACCCAATAGCCAGAATCAATTTCCAAACTCAACTTGAGTAAACAAATTTGCTCACCTGAGTGAACAAATATTCAGATAATTCCAGTTCTCATCCTTAGAGAAAATCTAGCTGCAACTGAATGGTTCTCACTGAGCCCCGTCTAAATTGCAATTTCATAAACACAATTATACTGCTGTTATTTTAAACCACTAAGTTTTGCAATGTTTTATCACATAACACTAGATAACCTCATTATATATGAAATCGATACTATTAATATCATCCTCTTTTGCAGATGATGGACATGATCATTAAAAGAATAATGTTACTCATCAAAGCACTCATCAAAGCTGAGTCCAGATCTGTCTTAGTAACACATTTTCTTAATTCGAAGTCTTGTGCTTTTGTTTCAGTTTAATTGAAAGTTCTCTGAAGTAACAAACTATGTGTTTAAATATCATGTTGAATTGTGATTCTTCCTCAGTTTTGGCTGGAATGTGAAAACCATCAATATCTGATATCAAAAGACATTGAAAGAGAACTTCCTGAAGGAATTGCAACCTGCAACTCTACAATCAGTGTCCTAGCTAAATTCAACACCATTTTAAAACATAATAATAACACAAGATTTAATAGGAGCCACTTACTTTTTTCATTTTTCTGTACTTAAGCAAGCAATTTAAAAAAATAATATATACATGTGGTTAAGTGAGATTAATATTTCTTTAAGCACAAGAAGAGTATAATAACCACATTTTTTTT
>NW_007810702.1:0-981 GCF_000696425.1 Galeopterus variegatus | reverse complement strand
AGGAAGGAGGAATGGGTAAAGGGCCTCAAATAGCAATGACAGTGTATATTGTTGAGTATAATAATTATCCTGATTTGAGCATCACATATTGCACATGAGTATTGATATTTAATTCCACACCCCACAAATATGTATAATCAATTATGTTACAATTTTTTTTAAAAATTAAAAAATAAAAAATAGGATGAGGCCTATTAAACTCTGACAATAGGCCAAAGAGAATTTCTATAGAATAAGGTATTTGGTGAAGAAAATATGCTGTTGGCTCATGAGATGTCCTGTGTGGGACAGCACATATAGCCCAGCAGCGAGTGCTGAAACCATGTGATTGGTGGCTGGTTGGCTTGGCTGGGAAGAGTTTTGGACTCATGGCTGTACAGAGTAGAATGGGCAGGGGACAGATGCCTCTTTGCAAGTTCATGCCTTTGATGAAAAGGGAGGGTTGATGGAAAACGTGTGGGCAGGCATATCCGACAGGTGACTCCTTTGATACGACTTGTAAGTCATTCCCCAACTCCAAAACTTTCCGTGGCTCCTCCTATCTAGATAACAGAGTCTATTGGAAGCCTTCTAGACGTGGTCCTAGCCTACCTCTACTGTACCCCATTGCTTTCCTGTGTGAAGTCTGTGCTCCAGCCTGCCACCTCTTCCTCTGCACCTGTGTTCACAGTATTCCATCAGCCAGGAGGGATGACTCCCACCCCACCATCCATCCACGTGCCCACCATCCTGTCAGGGCCAGCAAAAATCCTACATTTCTCATAAAAATGCCCTCATCTTTTCTGCTGGCCTTTGGTAAACTTGGTTGTCATTCACTGAATGCTCACCTCTCTTTTTCTGTTTATTTTATGTATGTAAGTAGCATCGGCCCTGGTTGGATGTGAGGCATTTCCACAAAAGCACCAGGTGGTGTGTCGGTTTGTGTCCTTCTCAGGTTATCCTCTGCATCACGTCTTGTGGCCCAGCAAATACTTTTTTTTT
>NW_007810701.1:0-981 GCF_000696425.1 Galeopterus variegatus | reverse complement strand
GGGTTGCGATCCATTGCCGGACACGAAAAAAGACAAAAAGGAAAAAAAAAAAAAAAACTCACTCTGTGATCTCACCCAGTGTGTTGTTTAAAATATTTTATAATAATCTAACAATCCCCAGATGTCTCCCAAATCTCCAGCATAGATCTCTCCCCAGAACTTCAGCCTTCTATAACTCCCTTCTACTTGACATCTATTCTAAGATGTTCTATAGGCATCTCAACTTGACACGTCCAAACCAAGCTCTTGATCTCTCCCTCAACTTGTCCTTCCCACATGGGTGAATGGCAACTATATCCTTCCAGTTCCTCAGGGCAAAAGCCCTGGACTCATCCTGGATTGCTGCCTTGACTTCAGACATCACATCAATCCTTGAGCAAATCTTGTTGCCTCTCTGTTTAGAATATATCCAGAATTTGACCACTTCTCACTATTTTCAAACCAGCAGCGTTGCTCCCCTGGAATATTGCAACGACTCTATAACTGGTCTCCTTGCCTCCACCTCGTACAGTCTACTCCCAACACAGCAGCCAGAGTGAAGTGGTTAAACTGTAAGAGAAAGCATATCAGTTCTCTTTTCAAAACCCTATAATCACTCCCCATTTCATTCAGCATAAAAACCTTGCAGTGGCATTCACAGCCCTATGTGGTCTGGGCCACCCATCTCCTCTTTGTCTACCTCCTACCATTTGCCCCCTGGATCATCCCACGCTGGCTACACAGACTGCCTTGCTGTTCCTGAAACTTGCCAAGCATTCCTTCGCTGCATTTCTTTGTACGTGCTGTTTCTTCTCTTTGGAAACCTCTTACCCTTAATACCCATGTAAATTGTTTTTACCTCTTTCAAGTCTTTCTCCAAACATCCCTTTCTCAGGGTGGCTTTCCCTGATAATCCTGTTCACAACTGCAACTCACACCACACCCTGACACTCCCTATCCCCTTTCATGTTTTATTTTTCTCCATAGCATTCACCACCTTCT
>NW_007810700.1:0-981 GCF_000696425.1 Galeopterus variegatus | reverse complement strand
CTCAGATCTCCGCAGGCAATTCCTGACATTTAGCAATCCAGTGAGAAAAGATAATCTCTTTCTCAATAGTTTCACCAAAACTCCTGGAACCTATCCATTTGGTCCAGCCAGAGTTACATGCTTATCACTGAACATTCACTCTGACCAGGATGATGAAGTCCTTTGATGGGCTAGGTCTCAGCAAGTCTAGCCTTAAACTTAATCACACTGGTTAAGACTGAAGAAGGGGCCCTTCACTAAAGAAGTGATGAGCAATTTTTTTTTTATATGTTTATCTCATCTACTCATTGGTACCAGCTTAGATGCCATATAGATGCAGAATGCCTAGTTAAAATTGAATTTCAGATGAGCAACAAACATAAATACATTTTTAATATAAATGGGTCCTGATACTGCGTGGAACATACTTACATTAAACATTTTTTTACTGCTTTTCAGAAATACAAACTTAATTGAATGTCCTGAATTTTCATTTGCTAAATCTGGCAACCAACTAGCTCAAAGTTACCTTCACTGATTCCTATCTAAGTTGGACTGTTATAGATAGAGATCACATTATTTTGAGAATCAATCAAGGTAATAGTGGAAAAGCATCTAAAAATTATAAAGTGCTATAGAAACACAAATTCTATTTTTTCTGCACTGCATTCTCAAAGTTTTATTTCAATCTTGATGGCTATTGTGAGACAGTTATGTACCAAGGTCACACAATTCTAAACTGTAAGGCACTTGCTGTCCCTGACAATTAAGGGATTAATAAGATTGAGCTTCCGTATATATGATTTAAAATAATTGCAACTGAGAGGATTTTTCTTAGAGCTAATAAAATAAATCAATTAACATTTCTCAAAGGCAGACATACGTCTTTTCTCAGTCTCAGGGAGAACCGAGTTCAGTGTTGACTGTCAACAACTAATTGCGAGCCTTAAACTTTGTCTCAAAATATTTCCAAGAGATTTGTTTCATAATTCTGGTTTGAAG
>NW_007810699.1:0-981 GCF_000696425.1 Galeopterus variegatus | reverse complement strand
TAGAAAAGAGGTAGAAATTGCTTGCATTTTATGCTAGAAATAGATAACTGTAGTCTAAAGAAGGAAACAAGAGTAATTTGAATACTTAAAAAGTTAATACCTTAGGGAGAGAATGTGAGATAATAACAGGCAATCTGGACTCATAACTGTGGCTATGACTTAATTTTATTACTGATGACTACTTCATTGGTATGTAATCTCACCTTATGTATTAGGAGTTGTTGAGACAAATATACAAAAATTGCAGTGTGAAACAGAATGAAATGTAAGGGACAAGATTGACTTTGGGTACTCTGATAGGGAGAGAATATATTGGGTAAGTTTGGAAAGTAAGGAGGTGGAGGGTGGTCAGAGTTGGTATTTATACTTAGTCTTGTGAAATTTGGGGGGAGTGGGGATGGTGGAGGACAGGCAGTTCCTAGTGGAGGGAGCTATGTGAGCAAAACCTGGAGATGGGCAGAAAACACTGAGTGTGGTTGAGCTGTGATGTGGGGGTTGAGAGTAAGAAAGCCTGGAAGAGGTTAGTTGGAACTGGAAGGGAGCTAAACTTGAAAGTCACACTAAGAAATGTGTACTTAATTTGGTAGGTAATGAGGAGCTATTGAAATGTTGGAGCAGGGAAGTGGTATGCACTGAAGTGCATTTGAGGAAACCTTATTTGGGCAGGGGTTGTCGGGTGGGTGGGAGCGTCAAGAACCTTGTTAAGAAATTATTCCAACTGTGTGGGAGGATGGGAATTGGGCTCGCTGGAGCAGGACGTTGGGAGTAATGGTAAGAAAGGAACAGATATGAGATATTACAGAAGAAGCCTTTGTAGGAGTTGATTTTTGTATAACAATTTTACTTTGAAATAATCACAAATTTACAAAAAAATTGGAATCCCATTACAAAGAACTCCTGTAAACAAGGACAATCTCTTAAGTCACCACAGTACAACCATCAAAATCAAGAATTAGCATTGGTAAGTTAGTACAGGTTGAG
>NW_007810698.1:0-981 GCF_000696425.1 Galeopterus variegatus | reverse complement strand
TTCATGGAAAGATTCATGTTATCTTTTAATTCTATTTTTCCATGAACTTTTTGAAGTACCCCCGTATTTTTTATCTCAGGCTTTGCAGTTTTCATCTCTTGAAATTCTATTTGGTCCTTTTTTATATCTTCCATGTCTTTACCAAATATGCTAAGTCTTTCTTCTAAGTACTACTACTACTTCCTCTTTTCCTTTTTTTTTTTTTTTGCATTGTTTCATTTTATTCCTCTAACTTCTTGATTATCTGGAATACAGTTATAAAATAACTGACAATGTGCTCATTTACTAATTCTATCACCTGTTATTTCTGGGTCAGTTTCAATTGATTTTTCTACTTATTATGTGTCATATTTTCCTGCTTCTTCATGTGCCTGGTAATTTTGGATTGGATGCCAGACAGTGTGAATTTTACTTTCTCGGGTGCAGGATATTTTTGTGTTCCTATAAATATCTTGAATTTTGCTCTGTGGTGCAGTTAAGTTTTTTGGAACAGTTTGATCCCTCATATATTTCTTTGTTAAGCAGCACTACATCTGTCTTTAGCCTAGAGATAATTTTGCCCCAGTTACTGAGTCAAAACCCTCCTGGGTTCTCTATTCAAGGGTAACAGGAACTAATGTAGCTTGTGTGAACTTTGATTATTGCTTAATCTTTTTGGGTGGTTCTTTCTTGGCCTCAGGTAATTTCCTTACGTGCTTATCTGATCAGCACTTAGCTGAAGACTTTAGGGGGACACTGAAGATCTTAGAATTCTTTCTCTATGCAGCTCTCTCATCTCTGATATGTGCCCTGCAAACCTCAGCCACCTTGGCCTTTTTGAATTCTCAACTCCATTTCCTCAAATAAGGGAGACCACTGGGCTCCACCTGGATTCCTTCTCCCTATACCCATGGTCTGGAAATTCTCTCCAGGTTGTAAGGTAGGGGCAGTCCTAGGAGTCACTTAATTTGTTTTCTGTTTCTTGGTGATCAGTACCCTCCG
>NW_007810697.1:0-981 GCF_000696425.1 Galeopterus variegatus | reverse complement strand
TGTTTTAAGTAGTATGTGCTGTTCAGATATTAATTGTATTTCTGTAAAGATAAAATATATCGTTTAATAAATACTATTCATACTAGCAACAAATATCTGCAAATAAAATGTAACATGATTTTTTGAACTGCATATTCATATAAATATTAAAAATACTTATATCTATATTCAGGACATATATTAGTTATATTTAATATTGCATAAATGTAAATTTTCCTAAATCAATCTATATATTTAATTCATCTGTAAAAAAAATTCATTAGGATTTTGAGAATAACTTGACAGAAGGATAGATTGCTCAAGAGCAAACAGCCAAGATAGTCCTGATGAACAACAGTGTGGAAGTCTTTATCTTTTTTTAGTTGCTAAGAAATTTTAGAAAGGAATAGTAATTAATCTGTGACTTTTTAGCTTAAGGATAGACAGAGACCAGTGGAATAGCACAGAGAGCCCAGAACAAAGTCACCCATCCATGGGAACTCACTATCTGACAGATATAATGCACTTGAATCACAGGGAGAAGTAACCTAGTCAGTAAATGGTACTGAAACAAATTGTCATCAAATATAAAATATATATGTACAATGGATTATTATCTTATGGCTTATGTAAGTATAAATTCCAAGTTAGGTAAGGACTCACGTTTATAAGAATAACTTGAAAATAAGAATTAATCATACATGTATATACTTATTACTTTGGGTTAGAAATGCATTTCTAAAATAAGACCCAATGGTATTAACCATAAGTAAAAAGATGGATACATTTGAATACAATGAAATTAAGTATTCTTCTTCAGAAGATATCACAAAGAAAGTATAATTTACAAATTGAAAGAAGATATGTGCAACATATATAATTTATGAGAGATTTATATCAGAATATGTAAAAAACTCATTTAAATCTGTAAGAGTAAACAGTCCACCTATTATAAACATGCTCTAAAGAAACAGTTGAAAATGTGCACAGTAGATACAAATG
>NW_007810696.1:0-981 GCF_000696425.1 Galeopterus variegatus | reverse complement strand
GAGTCTCTTGGATCTAATGTTCTTAACTCAGTAGAGACTTTGAGCATTTTAGAAGAGAGACATTTTTATCAATTTGACAAAAATGGCATCTTTAATTTTAATGGCTCCATCAAAAATTGATCAAGTATGTTGTTTTTGTGAGGCCTTTTAAAATTAAACTAACCAACAATTTTAAAGATCCATCTATTTTGGCTTAAAAACTCCCCCTCAGCTCAATATGTAAAGTAACTATTTGGTCACATATTGAATCTTTAAAAAGCAAATCTGAATTGAATTTGAAATCCAGAATCAGGATTTCCAACAATATACTTGCCTTTGCCAAATTAACCAATCATTTAATCAAATAATCAAAATAAGTATTACCTACCTTATTTTTTTACAATAATAATTTTCTATTAAGTACAGGAAAGAATGTTAGCTTGAATGACAATACTTTTGTACTTTCAATAATTTCTTACCTTTGTTAAATAACGCTTGAATATATCTTGATATTTTAAATAGCTCTATGAAAGATATGATTTTTTAAAATTGAATTTTTAAAAAAAATTTGCATCCCTGTTTTAAACTGAATAGGTCTAAGTTAATGAGTTTTCTAATACAATATTATTAAATTTTGATTGAAGTATTTAGCAAAGATTTCAGATTATTAAATATTTTAGGGCTGGCCTGGTGGCGCACTGGAGAGTGCGCCGCTTGGGAGTGCGGCGGCGCTCCCGCCGAGGCTTCGGATCCCATGTGGAGACCGGTTCCTGCTCACTGGCTGAGCACGGTGCGGGCGCAACACCGAGGGTTGCGATCCCGTTGCCGGTCCCCGGTACGGGCGCGACACCGAGGGTTGCGATCCTGTTACTGGTCAGTAAAAAAAATAAAAAAATAAATAAAATAAATAAATATTTTAAAACATCTATGATTATTAGGGAAAAATTTAAGAAAGTAACATTTTATTGTCAAATGATAAAGAATAATTCACTTAATGAGATA
>NW_007810695.1:0-981 GCF_000696425.1 Galeopterus variegatus | reverse complement strand
AACACCTAGGGTTGCGATCCCGTTACCGGTCAGTAAAAAAGACAAAAAGGAAAAAAAAAATCAGGAAAGGATGTTGAATTTATCAACATATCAAGTTTTATCGATCATATGTATTTTTGATCCTTTCACTTATTAGTGAATTATATGAATAGATTTCCTAATATTGAACCATGGTTCATTCCTTGAATTCAGATAATAATTTAGCCTCAAAATGCATTGTGATTTATATCTACAGTAGATTTGTCTTCCTAATTATAGTTCCTCTAGGTTAATATGCATTAACCCTTTGAGCACATCCTAACAGACTGGAGAGGGGTAACAAGATGTACATGGGTAGAAAGAGAAACTGGCTGGGATTTGCAATTTGCCATAGTTAATTCCTCATATAATGAAACTGAGAACTGGTTATACAGAACTTCAGTTTCTAGATTACTTACCCATTTGGGTTTCTTTCCAGTTCATTTAAAAGTGTATGATCACAGTATTCAAAAACTAAATGCATTTTCCTTTTCCTCCTGAACACCTCAATGAGGTTCACAAGGTTTGGGTGTTTTAATTGCTGCAAAGGAATTGAGACACAAAGTTTAGTGATCTGTTTCTAGTAACAGTTTCTCCCCAGACCCTTTACAACTTTAAGAACAGAAAGCCTTGCTTATTATTCTGTGTGTATCTCTTGTGGAGAATTTTATTAAAGTTACAAGAGAAACTGCTCTTAGCAAGAATCATAGAAACTTAAAGGTGGAAACAATTTAAGAATTCATCTAATGCACCTATAATAGATGGTAACTAAACTGCTTGAATAACTCTGGTGATAGCAAATAAAGTATACAACTCAGAATACAAGTGCTAAAACAAATGTACTTTATGTATTTTATGGAAAATCTAAATATCCAAGTCATAAAATAACCTGAATAAAAAACTGAGGAAGTGGAATTATTGAGCAAAAGACTACAAAACTCATCAATACCATTTAGCTAACAC
>NW_007810694.1:0-981 GCF_000696425.1 Galeopterus variegatus | reverse complement strand
CCTGGATTACAATTTCCGGGACTGTGAATAAGAGAGGCCACATCAATGAAATAGAGAAAACAGTCTCATGGGAGCAATTCTGAGACTCATTAATGTACCTTATCATTGATTCAAAAATAGAATCAGCAGGAATCGTCCTAGTCCCCTAGCTGGAAGCAAATAATTATTCACTGGGAAAGGTAATTCAGATGTGCTCTTATAGAAAACAAGTTAGCAAATGTAATAAAATATATCAGATAAAAAAATACCCCAAGAACAAAGGAAATAAAGTATAGAATCTAAAAATGTAAGTTTTAACAATGTAAAATTTTCCATTCCCTCTGCTTTCTCCTCCCAATTCCAAAATTACCTCTAAACTAAAAATGGAAGGGACAAGAGTCACCAAGTTTGTAAGTACATAAAATAAAACACCTACGATTATAAAAAAGAATACCAATAATATTGAAATATAGGTGTCCAAATACTACAATAATATGTTAAACATGCTGCTTTATTAATAAGTAAGATCAAGCAGCTGCTCTACTAACTGCGATATTTGTATAGTAAATTATATTACTTTAAATTACAGCACTGTTTGTGGTGAAACTTAATAATTTCTGTGTATAAATTTCTCCCATTCTGACCTAATCTTATTTCTTTAAGCAAGGCTTCTATATCCTTCATCATGAATGGCCAGTTGTAGATGTCCCTCCTGTATAAACTAGAAATTAGAAGATCTTTCCCTCTCATGTGGATGCACAATTATGATTACAGTTAATTCCCAATGGATTTCCAATGGCACAACAAACCACGAATATAGAAACAGCGTGGAGAACAGTCCGTGGCAGGTGCCTAGAGCAGTAGCTCTCAAATGCTGCGTCTTACAATCACCAAAGCAGCTTTTGAAAAATCCTCCTTTTGGAACACACCCCATTCCAAATGAATAAGAATATTTAGGGTGAGACCCAGGAATTATTACATTATAATCACAGCTATAAAAAA
>NW_007810693.1:0-981 GCF_000696425.1 Galeopterus variegatus | reverse complement strand
ATTTTATTAGATATAAGAATAGCTACTCCTGTTCATTTCTGGTTTCTATTTTTATGGCATATCTTCTTGTGACAATTCACTTTTAGTGTGTGTGTCACTGTATGTGGAAGGTTAGAAATCTTGATTCTCATTTGACTTTAGAATAGGGTTTTTAGGTAAATACACATATGGGGCAAAAGCCCTTTGGTAGGAGGTGATGGCCTATAGCCATAGGGCAAAAGCCCATCTAATCAACTCTAATCACTGTTTAGGAATGGTATTGTATACTTTAGTGATTTTAAAGCTAACAGGTAATTGTCATACCAAACCTGTTAAGAGATTTTAAGAATTGCTGAAGAGAAAGATATGAAAAAAATGTTTGCTAAGGGCAAGCTGTCTGTTGAGGGAAGCTTTAGAAATAATTGTACTAAGATTTTATCATAAGAATGTAACTTTTGCTTAGGGAGAGGTTATACTTTAGATAACGAGTCAGTTTGACCAACTTAGTTTTTCATTAATTGCACTTTGGAATGTCACACTGTTAATTTTACTGATGTTACTAGTTTCCATTGCTTAAACTATACTTAGCCATAGATAACTTTTGTAACACTGCCCATGTGTCCTTGTGTCCTTTTGTAATGATTGCATCATCTCAATTTTCTTCTGAAAATTCCTTGTCTATACAATGAAAAACAGAAGCTAACTTTGAATCAGGGCTTTACCCAGTTTTCTCTGGGGTACAGACACTTCAGTCTTCTCATCACATTCATGGTGCTTTGAGTAATATTTTTTCAACTCTGTAATACAGTGAGAAGTGTAATAACTATAGGTGAGGTGGGCCTTTTGAAGACAGCATATAGTTAAATTTACCTTCTTAATCCAATCTGTCAATCTGTGTTTTTTAAATGGGGAGTTCAATCCATTTACATTTGGAGTTGTTGGTGATAAGTATTGCTTTATTTCTGTCATTATACTGCATTTTGTTTAGATGTTTTAAATATC
>NW_007810692.1:0-981 GCF_000696425.1 Galeopterus variegatus | reverse complement strand
GCATGCTTCCTCCTTCCAATCAATAGCTTCCCTTGAATTTTTGGCATGGGGTCTGCTTCTGTGGGATGCAAACCCAGACCACCAATGGCAGATTTTTTTTAAAAATTGTAGACAATACCCATGTGGTGAAAAAAAAAATCTGCTTGAGACCTTGGTTTATAAATACCAATGTCTAACAAAAGGGATCAGGCTCCTTGGAGGGAAGGCTGGTTCCAGGCTGTGGCAGGAAGGAACAAGACAACCGTGGAACATCTTATTACACTAAAGAGTGAAATATGCTCAGGAATAATGCAGATACACTAAAAGGACACAAGAGCCAGCATGAAGGGGTTCCCACAGCTACATTTGGGATGATTTGAACCTCAAAAATAAATAAAAACAGTAGTGAATTATAACCCATCAAATAAAAAAGAATCCATGAGTCTATGCAGATAATAAAGAAAGAAATGAAATAAATAAACATGAAAGAAGGGAAAACTCTTCTTTTTAACAGAATTCTAATAAATATAGAAGAAATGATAGGGTTGGTAAAACTCCATCCTACAATTATGATAGCACAAATTGAGGGAAAAAAATAAATCACCAATGGATGCTAAAGGTAGGAAGGAGATTTTGGCGAGGAATAGGATATTTACAAGGGTACATGGGAAACTAGAATTAAAAGATAATACAAATCTTTCCACGAAGTTTCTGAAGTACCCTCATATGGTCTCAAAGTCTCTCCCTACAAATTACTTATTCATTACAGAAAGAAAAATAGTGAGTATCCAGTTGAGAAAATGGGACAAAAGAAAGACCATTCCTTGAGACATGCCTGAAGAATTCGCTTACTCCTTACTAAGAGACTGGAGAATGACATCAGCATCCCACTGTCTATATCACATACGCCTTTGTTATACATGCTCTGCATATGTTAATGCCCTAGTTAGATGGACATCAGGGTCGGGTCATTCTTAATTAGTCCTTTCACTGTTTTCATAA
>NW_007810691.1:0-981 GCF_000696425.1 Galeopterus variegatus | reverse complement strand
AAAAAAAAATCAGAAGAAACTGCAAGACAGAATAAATAGACCCAAAAAGGATTTTAGATAATAAAACTACCAGACACAGATGATGAAATAACTATGTTTATATATTTTAAAGTAATCAGAAATAAGTTTAAAAATACTGTCAGGCAATACGAAACTAAAAAATGACCAAGCAGAGTTTCTAAAAGGCCCAAATAGAATGACTGGAAAGAGAAAATATAATATTCAGCAGATAGTTTAAACACAAGGTTACAGACATCTGAAGAAAGAATTAGTAAACTAGAAAATAAATCGGAGAAACTTATCCAGAATAAAGTACAGAGAGACAAAGAAATGGAAAATATGAAATAGAGCTTAAAAGTCACAGAGGAGTGAATAAAAAGGTCTGAAATGGGCCAGAGGCAATATCTGAAGTGATAACAGCCAAAAATTTTTCCAATCTGATGAACAATACCAACCTACAGACTCAAAAACCCAACACATTTCAAAGTAAAGAAAAAGAAATCCCCACCAAGACACATTACAGTGAATTTTAATCAGCAACAAGAAAAGGCATAAAACATTGAAAATATCAGATGATATAGAGCAACGTGTTTGATGTGCTAAGAGAAAGTAATTCTCAAATTTAAAATCTTTTCACAGTGAAAATGTCTCTCAAGAATGAGAGGAATTAAAAGTATGTTCAGACAAAAATTAAGAGACTTTGCTAACAGAACCACTTAAACAGACCTACTTAAACTTAAACAGCAGTCTTTCTAAAGGAAATGCAATTCACAGACACAAAGTAATCTCAGATGGATAGTCTAAAAGGGTAAATTTGAACAAACATTGCATAAGACAATAACTATAATAAAGCAGTGTGTGTTTCAAGGAGAAAAAAGTTAGAATTAAAATACCTATCAACAATAGGATATAAGTTGGGCAAAAAAAAAACAGTAGTATATAAGTTGGGAGGAATAAATGGAGTTAAAGTGTACTAGGATT